>NW_027516556.1:0-56970 GCF_048772815.1 Callospermophilus lateralis | reverse complement strand
TCCAGCTTGATGCCCACACCATAAGAAAACTTGTATCCCTCTTGTCATCATCCTTCAGAGCACTGTAAGTAAGGGGGTAGGTGGTGGCAGATGACCTTGGAGGGCCTGGTAGGCTAGGGGGCACTCTTGTAGGCTGTGTCAAAGTAAAAATAATTGAGATTTAATTAAACTCCTGGCAATGTTGCCTCAAGGGAGTGGCATCTGTTTCAGCTTTATTGTGTGGAAAATTTACTGCAGTCACAGGGTGGGAATGAAATATAAATAAGGAGATAGAAGGCTATTAGTATACATTGCGGGGGGGCAGATGGCAGTTATTTTAGAATGGGGCAGGTATTTGTGTAGCTAGAGGGTCTGTGCGGGGGGAGGGGAGAGGAGGGGCGTTCTGCAGCTTTAGCCAGTCAGGGCTGTGGGGGGGTGTGGTGGGGCCTAGAGGTGGTGCAGGGTAGAAGAATGGCCTAGGAAAGAGGGGCCCCCTGCACCAAGGATGGGAAGGCCTAGGAAACTGTGCCTTTGTGTCCTTCAGGCTGGCGGCGGAGCCTTGCAGGCCTGTGCCTGGATGCCCGACTTCACTCCACCATGATGGAGGAGGCCAGGCCCCTAGACTTTGCTCCACCTTCATGCCCACACCATAGGAAAAGTAGATCCCTTTTGACATCATCCTTCCGAGCAATGTAAGTAAGGGGGTAGGTGGTGGCAGATGACCTTGGAGGGCCTGCTTGGCTAGCTGGCACCATTGTAGGCTGTCAAAGTAAATATTTGAGATTTACTCGAAAACTCCTGGCAAGGTTGCCTCAAGGGAGTGGCATCTGTTTTAGCTTTATTTTGTGGGGAATTAACTGCAGTCACAGGGTGGGAGTGAAATATAAATAAGGAGATAGAAGGGTATTACTACACCTTGGGGGGGGAAGATGGCAGTTATTTTAGAATGGGGCAGGTATTTGTGGAAGTGCAGGGGCTGTGCGGGGGGAGGGGATGGGATGGGCGTTCTGCAGCTTTAGCCAGTCAGGGCTGTTCTGGGGAGGGTGTGGTGGGGCCTAGAAGTGGTGCAAGGCAGAAGAATGGCCCAGGGCAGAGGGTCCCCTTGCACCAAGGATGGGAAGGCCTAGGAAACTGTTCCTTTGTGTCCTTTAGGATGGTGGCGGAGCCTTGCAGGCCTGCGCCTGCGCCTGGATGCCTGACTTCATTCCACCATGATGCAGCAGGCCAGGCCCCTAGACTTTGCTCCACCTTGATGCCACACCATAGGAAACTTGGATCCCTCTTGACATCATCCTTCCGAGCAATGTAAGTAAGGTGGTAGGTAGTGGCAGATGATTTTGGAGGGCCTGCTAGGCTAGCTGGCACCAATGTAGGCTGTCAAAGTAAATATTTGAGATTTAATTGAAAACTCTTGGCAAGGTTGCCTCAAGGGAGTGGCATCTGTTTTAGCTTTATCGTGTGGAGAATTAAGTGCAGTCACAGGGTGGGAGTGAAATATAAATAAGGAGATAGAAGGCTATTACTACACCTTGGGGGGGGCAGATGGCAGTTATTTTAGAATGGGGCAGGTATTTGTGGAAGTGGAGGGTCTGTGCGGGGGGAGGGGATGCGACGGGCGTTCTGCAGCTTTAGCCAGTCAGTGCTGTGGGGGGGTGTGGTGGGGCCTAGAGGTGGTATAGGGCTGAAGAATGGCCCAGGGCAGAGGGGCCCCTTGCACCAAGGATGGGAATGCCTAGGAAACTGTTCCTTTGTGTCCTTTAGGATGGTGGCAGAGCCTTGCAGGCCTGCGCCTGCGCCTGGATGCCTGACTTCATTCCACCATGATGCAGCAGGCCAGGCTCCTAGACTTTGCTCCAGCTTGATGCCCACACCATAAGAAAACTTGTATCCCTCTTGTCATCATCCTTCAGAGCACTGTAAGTAAGGGGGTAGGTGGTGGCAGATGACCTTGGAGGGCCTGGTAGGCTAGGGGGCACCCTTGTAGGCTGTGTCAAAGTAAAAATAATTGAGATTTAATTAAACTCCTGGCAATGTTGCCTCCAGGGAGTGGCATCTGTTTCAGCTTTATTGTGTGGAAAATTTATTGCAGTCACAGGGTGGGAATGAAATATAAATAAGGAGATAGAAGGCTATTAGTATACATTGCGGGGGGGCAGATGGCAGTTATTTTAGAATGGGGCAGGTATTTGTGTAGCTAGAGGGTCTGTGCGGGGGGAGGGGAGAGGAGGGGCGTTCTGCAGCTTTAGCCAGTCAGGGCAGTGGGGGGGTGTGGTGGGGCCTAGAGGTGGTGCAGGGTAGAAGAATGGCCTAGGAAAGAGGGGCCCCCTGCACCAAGGATGGGAAGGCCTAGGAAACTGTGCCTTTGTGTCCTTCAGGCTGGGGGCGGAGCCTTGCAGGCCTGTGCCTGGATGCCCGACTTCACTCCACCATGATGGAGGAGGCCAGGCCCCTAGACTTTGCTCCACCTTCATGCCCACACCATAGGAAAAGTAGATCCCTTTTGACATCATCCTTCCGAGCAATGTAAGTAAGGGGGTAGGTGGTGGCAGATGACCTTGGAGGGCCTGCTTGGCTAGCTGGCACCATTGTAGGCTGTCAAAGTAAATATTTGAGATTTACTCGAAAACTCCTGGCAAGGTTGCCTCAAGGGAGTGGCATCTGTTTTAGCTTTATTTTGTGGGGAATTAACTGCAGTCACAGGGTGGGAGTGAAATATAAATAAGGAGATAGAAGGGTATTACTACACCTTGGGGGGGGAAGATGGCAGTTATTTTAGAATGGGGCAGGTATTTGTGGAAGTGCAGGGGCTGTGCGGGGGGAGGGGATGGGATGGGCGTTCTGCAGCTTTAGCCTGTCCGGGCTGTTCTGGGGAGGGTGTGGTGGGGCCTAGAAGTGGTGCAAGGCAGAAGAATGGCCCAGGGCAGAGGGTCCCCTTGCACCAAGGATGGGAAGGCCTAGGAAACTGTTCCTTTGTGTCCTTTAGGATGGTGGCGGAGCCTTGCAGGCCTGCGCCTGCGCCTGGATGCCTGACTTCATTCCACCATGATGCAGCAGGCCAGGCTCCTAGAATTTGCTCAAGCTTGATGCACACACCATAAGAAAACTTGTGTCCCTCTTGTCATCATCCTTCAGAGCACTGTAAGTAAGGGGTTAGGTGGTGGCAGATGACCTTGGAGGGCCTGGTAGGCTAGGGGGCACCCTTGTAGGCTGTGTCAAAGTAAAAATAATTGAGATTTAATTAAACTCCTGGCAATGTTGCCTCAAGGGAGTGGCATCTGTTTCAGCTTTATTGTGTGGAAAATTTACTGCAGTCACAGGGTGGGAATGAAATATAAATAAGGAGATAGAAGGCTATTAGTATACATTGCGGAGGTGCAGATGGCAGTTATTTTAGAATGGGGCAGGTATTTGTGTAGCTAGAGGGTCTGTGCTGGGAGAGGGGAGGGGAGGGGCGTTCTGCAGCTTTAGCTAGTCAGTGCTGTGGGGGGGTGTGGTGGGGCCTTGAGGTGGTGCAGGGTAGAAGAATGGCCTAGGGCAGAGGGGCCCCCTGCACCAAGGATGGGAAGGCCTAGGAAACTGTGCCTTTGTGTCCTTTAGGCTGGGGGCGGAGCCTTGCAGGCCTGTGCCTGGATGCCCGACTTCACTCCACCATGATGCAGCAGGCCAGGCCCCTAGACTTTGCTCCACCTTGATGCCCACACCATAGGAAACTTGGATCCCTCTTGACATCATCCTTCCGAGCAATGTAAGTAAGGTGGTAGGTAGTGGCAGATGATTTTGGAGGGCCTGCTAGGCTAGCTGGCACCATTGTAGGCTGTCAAAGTGAATATTTGAGATTTAATTGAAAACTCTTGGCAAGGTTGCCTCAAGGGAGTGGCATCTGTTTTAGCTTTATCGTGTGGAGAATTAAGTGCAGTCACAGGGTGGGAGTGAAATATAAATAAGGAGATAGAAGGCTATTACTACACCTTGGGGGGGGCAGATGGCAGTTATTTTAGAATGGGGCAGGTATTTGTGGAAGTGGAGGGGCTGTGCGGGGGGAGGGGATGCGACGGGCGTTCTGCAGCTTTAGCCAGTCAGTGCTGTGGGGGGGTGTGGTGGGGCCTAGAGGTGGTACAGGGCTGAAGAATGGCCCAGGGCAGAGGGGCCCCTTGCACCAAGGATGGGAATGCCTAGGAAACTGTTCCTTTGTGTCCTTTAGGATGGTGGCAGAGCCTTGCAGGCCTGCGCCTGCGCCTGGATGCCTGACTTCATTCCACCATGATGCAGCAGGCCAGGCTCCTAGACTTTGCTCCAGCTTGATGCCCACACCATAAGAAAACTTGTATCCCTCTTGTCATCATCCTTCAGAGCACTGTAAGTAAGGGGGTAGGTGGTGGCAGATGACCTTGGAGGGCCTGGTAGGCTAGGGGGCACCCTTGTAGGCTGTGTCAAAGTAAAAATAATTGAGATTTAATTAAACTCCTGGCAATGTTGCCTCAAGGGAGTGGCATCTGTTTCAGCTTTATTGTGTGGAAAATTTACTGCAGTCACAGGGTGGGAATGAAATATAAATAAGGAGATAGAAGGCTATTAGTATACATTGCGGAGGGGCACATGGCAGTTATTTTAGAATGGGGCAGGTATTTGTGTAGCTAGAGGGTCTGTGCTGGGAGAGGGGAGGGGAGGGGCGTTCTGCAGCTTTAGCTAGTCAGTGCTGTGGGGGGGTGTGGTGGGGCCTTGAGGTGGTGCAGGGTAGAAGAATGGCCTAGGGCAGAGGGGCCCCCTGCACCAAGGATGGGAAGGCCTAGGAAACTGTGCCTTTGTGTCCTTGAGGCTGGGGGCGGAGCCTTGCAGGGCTGTGCCTGGATGCCCGACTTCACTCCACCATGATGCAGCAGGCCAGGCCCCTAGACTTTGCTCCACCTTGATGCCCACACCATAGGAAACTTGGATCCCTCTTGACATCATCCTTCCGAGCAATGTAAGTAAGGTGGTAGGTAGTGGCAGATGATTTTGGAGGGCCTGCTAGGCTAGCTGGCACCATTGTAGCCTGTCAAAGTAAATATTTGAGATTTAATTGAAAACTCTTGGCAAGGTTGCCTCAAGGGAGTGGCATCTGTTTTAGCTTTATCGTGTGGAGAATTAAGTGCAGTCACAGGGTGGGAGTGAAATATAAATAAGGAGATAGAAGGCTATTACTACACCTTGGGGGGGGCAGATGGCAGTTATTTTAGAATGGGGCAGGTATTTGTGGAAGTGGAGGGGCTGTGCGGGGGGAGGGGATGCGACGGGCGTTCTGCAGCTTTAGCCAGTCAGTGCTGTGGGGGGGTGTGGTGGGGCCTAGAGGTGGTACAGGGCTGAAGAATGGCCCAGGGCAGAGGGGCCCCTTGCACCAAGGATGGGAATGCCTAGGAAACTGTTCCTTTGTGTCCTTTAGGATGGTGGCAGAGCCTTGCAGGCCTGCGCCTGCGCCTGGATGCCTGACTTCATTCCACCATGATGCAGCAGGCCAGGCTCCTAGACTTTGCTCCAGCTTGATGCCCACACCATAAGAAAACTTGTATCCCTCTTGTCATCATCCTTCAGAGCACTGTAAGTAAGGGGGTAGGTGGTGGCAGATGACCTTGGAGGGCCTGGTAGGCTAGGGGGCACTCTTGTAGGCTGTGTCAAAGTAAAAATAATTGAGATTTAATTAAACTCCTGGCAATGTTGCCTCAAGGGAGTGGCATCTGTTTCAGCTTTATTGTGTGGAAAATTTACTGCAGTCACAGGGTGGGAATGAAATATAAATAAGGAGATAGAAGGCTATTAGTATACATTGCGGGGGGGCAGATGGCAGTTATTTTAGAATGGGGCAGGTATTTGTGTAGCTAGAGGGTCTGTGCGGGGGGAGGGGAGAGGAGGGGCGTTCTGCAGCTTTAGCCAGTCAGGGCTGTGGGGGGGTGTGGTGGGGCCTAGAGGTGGTGCAGGGTAGAAGAATGGCCTAGGAAAGAGGGGCCCCCTGCACCAAGGATGGGAAGGCCTAGGAAACTGTGCCTTTGTGTCCTTCAGGCTGGCGGCGGAGCCTTGCAGGCCTGTGCCTGGATGCCCGACTTCACTCCACCATGATGGAGGAGGCCAGGCCCCTAGACTTTGCTCCACCTTCATGCCCACACCATAGGAAAAGTAGATCCCTTTTGACATCATCCTTCCGAGCAATGTAAGTAAGGGGGTAGGTGGTGGCAGATGACCTTGGAGGGCCTGCTTGGCTAGCTGGCACCATTGTAGGCTGTCAAAGTAAATATTTGAGATTTACTCGAAAACTCCTGGCAAGGTTGCCTCAAGGGAGTGGCATCTGTTTTAGCTTTATTTTGTGGGGAATTAACTGCAGTCACAGGGTGGGAGTGAAATATAAATAAGGAGATAGAAGGGTATTACTACACCTTGGGGGGGGAAGATGGCAGTTATTTTAGAATGGGGCAGGTATTTGTGGAAGTGCAGGGGCTGTGCGGGGGGAGGGGATGGGATGGGCGTTCTGCAGCTTTAGCCAGTCAGGGCTGTTCTGGGGAGGGTGTGGTGGGGCCTAGAAGTGGTGCAAGGCAGAAGAATGGCCCAGGGCAGAGGGTCCCCTTGCACCAAGGATGGGAAGGCCTAGGAAACTGTTCCTTTGTGTCCTTTAGGATGGTGGCGGAGCCTTGCAGGCCTGCGCCTGCGCCTGGATGCCTGACTTCATTCCACCATGATGCAGCAGGCCAGGCCCCTAGACTTTGCTCCACCTTGATGCCACACCATAGGAAACTTGGATCCCTCTTGACATCATCCTTCCGAGCAATGTAAGTAAGGTGGTAGGTAGTGGCAGATGATTTTGGAGGGCCTGCTAGGCTAGCTGGCACCAATGTAGGCTGTCAAAGTAAATATTTGAGATTTAATTGAAAACTCTTGGCAAGGTTGCCTCAAGGGAGTGGCATCTGTTTTAGCTTTATCGTGTGGAGAATTAAGTGCAGTCACAGGGTGGGAGTGAAATATAAATAAGGAGATAGAAGGCTATTACTACACCTTGGGGGGGGCAGATGGCAGTTATTTTAGAATGGGGCAGGTATTTGTGGAAGTGGAGGGTCTGTGCGGGGGGAGGGGATGCGACGGGCGTTCTGCAGCTTTAGCCAGTCAGTGCTGTGGGGGGGTGTGGTGGGGCCTAGAGGTGGTATAGGGCTGAAGAATGGCCCAGGGCAGAGGGGCCCCTTGCACCAAGGATGGGAATGCCTAGGAAACTGTTCCTTTGTGTCCTTTAGGATGGTGGCAGAGCCTTGCAGGCCTGCGCCTGCGCCTGGATGCCTGACTTCATTCCACCATGATGCAGCAGGCCAGGCTCCTAGACTTTGCTCCAGCTTGATGCCCACACCATAAGAAAACTTGTATCCCTCTTGTCATCATCCTTCAGAGCACTGTAAGTAAGGGGGTAGGTGGTGGCAGATGACCTTGGAGGGCCTGGTAGGCTAGGGGGCACCCTTGTAGGCTGTGTCAAAGTAAAAATAATTGAGATTTAATTAAACTCCTGGCAATGTTGCCTCCAGGGAGTGGCATCTGTTTCAGCTTTATTGTGTGGAAAATTTATTGCAGTCACAGGGTGGGAATGAAATATAAATAAGGAGATAGAAGGCTATTAGTATACATTGCGGGGGGGCAGATGGCAGTTATTTTAGAATGGGGCAGGTATTTGTGTAGCTAGAGGGTCTGTGCGGGGGGAGGGGAGAGGAGGGGCGTTCTGCAGCTTTAGCCAGTCAGGGCAGTGGGGGGGTGTGGTGGGGCCTAGAGGTGGTGCAGGGTAGAAGAATGGCCTAGGAAAGAGGGGCCCCCTGCACCAAGGATGGGAAGGCCTAGGAAACTGTGCCTTTGTGTCCTTCAGGCTGGGGGCGGAGCCTTGCAGGCCTGTGCCTGGATGCCCGACTTCACTCCACCATGATGGAGGAGGCCAGGCCCCTAGACTTTGCTCCACCTTCATGCCCACACCATAGGAAAAGTAGATCCCTTTTGACATCATCCTTCCGAGCAATGTAAGTAAGGGGGTAGGTGGTGGCAGATGACCTTGGAGGGCCTGCTTGGCTAGCTGGCACCATTGTAGGCTGTCAAAGTAAATATTTGAGATTTACTCGAAAACTCCTGGCAAGGTTGCCTCAAGGGAGTGGCATCTGTTTTAGCTTTATTTTGTGGGGAATTAACTGCAGTCACAGGGTGGGAGTGAAATATAAATAAGGAGATAGAAGGGTATTACTACACCTTGGGGGGGGAAGATGGCAGTTATTTTAGAATGGGGCAGGTATTTGTGGAAGTGCAGGGGCTGTGCGGGGGGAGGGGATGGGATGGGCGTTCTGCAGCTTTAGCCTGTCCGGGCTGTTCTGGGGAGGGTGTGGTGGGGCCTAGAAGTGGTGCAAGGCAGAAGAATGGCCCAGGGCAGAGGGTCCCCTTGCACCAAGGATGGGAAGGCCTAGGAAACTGTTCCTTTGTGTCCTTTAGGATGGTGGCGGAGCCTTGCAGGCCTGCGCCTGCGCCTGGATGCCTGACTTCATTCCACCATGATGCAGCAGGCCAGGCTCCTAGAATTTGCTCAAGCTTGATGCACACACCATAAGAAAACTTGTGTCCCTCTTGTCATCATCCTTCAGAGCACTGTAAGTAAGGGGTTAGGTGGTGGCAGATGACCTTGGAGGGCCTGGTAGGCTAGGGGGCACCCTTGTAGGCTGTGTCAAAGTAAAAATAATTGAGATTTAATTAAACTCCTGGCAATGTTGCCTCAAGGGAGTGGCATCTGTTTCAGCTTTATTGTGTGGAAAATTTACTGCAGTCACAGGGTGGGAATGAAATATAAATAAGGAGATAGAAGGCTATTAGTATACATTGCGGAGGTGCAGATGGCAGTTATTTTAGAATGGGGCAGGTATTTGTGTAGCTAGAGGGTCTGTGCTGGGAGAGGGGAGGGGAGGGGCGTTCTGCAGCTTTAGCTAGTCAGTGCTGTGGGGGGGTGTGGTGGGGCCTTGAGGTGGTGCAGGGTAGAAGAATGGCCTAGGGCAGAGGGGCCCCCTGCACCAAGGATGGGAAGGCCTAGGAAACTGTGCCTTTGTGTCCTTTAGGCTGGGGGCGGAGCCTTGCAGGCCTGTGCCTGGATGCCCGACTTCACTCCACCATGATGCAGCAGGCCAGGCCCCTAGACTTTGCTCCACCTTGATGCCCACACCATAGGAAACTTGGATCCCTCTTGACATCATCCTTCCGAGCAATGTAAGTAAGGTGGTAGGTAGTGGCAGATGATTTTGGAGGGCCTGCTAGGCTAGCTGGCACCATTGTAGGCTGTCAAAGTGAATATTTGAGATTTAATTGAAAACTCTTGGCAAGGTTGCCTCAAGGGAGTGGCATCTGTTTTAGCTTTATCGTGTGGAGAATTAAGTGCAGTCACAGGGTGGGAGTGAAATATAAATAAGGAGATAGAAGGCTATTACTACACCTTGGGGGGGGCAGATGGCAGTTATTTTAGAATGGGGCAGGTATTTGTGGAAGTGGAGGGGCTGTGCGGGGGGAGGGGATGCGACGGGCGTTCTGCAGCTTTAGCCAGTCAGTGCTGTGGGGGGGTGTGGTGGGGCCTAGAGGTGGTACAGGGCTGAAGAATGGCCCAGGGCAGAGGGGCCCCTTGCACCAAGGATGGGAATGCCTAGGAAACTGTTCCTTTGTGTCCTTTAGGATGGTGGCAGAGCCTTGCAGGCCTGCGCCTGCGCCTGGATGCCTGACTTCATTCCACCATGATGCAGCAGGCCAGGCTCCTAGACTTTGCTCCAGCTTGATGCCCACACCATAAGAAAACTTGTATCCCTCTTGTCATCATCCTTCAGAGCACTGTAAGTAAGGGGGTAGGTGGTGGCAGATGACCTTGGAGGGCCTGGTAGGCTAGGGGGCACCCTTGTAGGCTGTGTCAAAGTAAAAATAATTGAGATTTAATTAAACTCCTGGCAATGTTGCCTCAAGGGAGTGGCATCTGTTTCAGCTTTATTGTGTGGAAAATTTATTGCAGTCACAGGGTGGGAATGAAATATAAATAAGGAGATAGAAGGCTATTAGTATACATTGCGGGGGGGCAGATGGCAGTTATTTTAGAATGGGGCAGGTATTTGTGTAGCTAGAGGGTCTGTGCGGGGGGAGGGGAGAGGAGGGGCGTTCTGCAGCTTTAGCCAGTCAGGGCAGTGGGGGGGTGTGGTGGGGCCTAGAGGTGGTGCAGGGCAGAAGAATGGCCCAGGGTAGTGGGGCCCCCTGCACCAAGGATGGGAAGGCCTAGGAAACTGTGCCCTTGTGTCCATTAGGCTGGGGGCGGAGCCTTGCAGGCCTGCGCCTGCACCTGGCTGCCCGACTTCACTCCACTATGATGAGGCAGTCCAGGCCCCTAGACTTTGCTCCATCTTGATGCCCAAACCATAGGAAAACTTGGATCCCTCTGGATATTATCCTTCTGAGCAGTGTAAGTAAGGGGGTAGGTGGTCGCAGATGACCTTGAGGGCCTTCTAGGCTAGGGGGCACCCTTGTCTGCTGTGTCAAAGTAAAAATAATTGAGATTTCATTGAAAACTCCTGCAAGGTTGCCTCAAGGGAGTGGCATCTGTTTTAGCTTCATTGAATGGAGAATTAACTGCAGTCACAGGGTGGGAGTGAAATATAAATGGGGAGATAGAAGGCTATTACTATACTTTGGGGGGGCAGATGGCGGTTATGTGAGAATAGGGCAGGTATTTGTGGAGGTGCAGGGGCAGTGCGGGGGGAGGGGATGGGCATTCTGCAGCTACACAAGTCAGTGCTGTGGGGGGGGGGGGTGTGGTCGGGCCCAGAGTTGGTGCAGGGCAGAAGAATGGCCCAGGGCAGAGGGCCCACTGCACCAAGGATGGGAAGGCCTAGGAAACTGTGCCCTTGTGTCCATTAGGCTGGGGGTGAAGCCTTTCTGGCCTGTGCCTGCACCTGGCTGTCCTATTCACTCCACCATGATGCAGCAGGCCAGGCCCCTTGACTTTGCTCTACCTTGATGCCCACACCATAGGAAATCTTGGATCCCTCTGGACATCATCCTTCCAAGCAGTGTAAGTAAGGGGGTAGGTGGTGGCAGATGACCTTGGAGGGCCTGCTAGGTTAGGGGGCACTCTTGTAGGCTGTGTCAAAGTAAAAATATTTGAGATTTAATTGAAAACTGCTGGCAAGGTTGCCTCAAGGGAGTGGCATCTGTTTTAGCTTTATTGTGTGGAGAATTAACTGCAGTCACAGGGTGGGAATGAAATATAAATAAGGAGATAGAAGGCTATTACTATACCTTGGAGGGGGCAGATGGCAGTTATTTTAGAATGCGGCAGGTATTTGTGGAGGTGGAGGGGCTGTGCGGGGGGAGGGGAGGGAGGGGCATTCTCCAGCTTTAGCCAGTCTGGGCCTGGGGGGGGGGTGTGGTGGGGCCTAGAGGTGGTCCAGGGCTGAAGAATGGCCCAGGGCAGAGGGGCCACCTGCACCAAGGATGGGAAGGCGTAGGAAAATGCCTTTGTGTCCTTCAGGCTGGGGACGGAGCCTTGGAGGTTTGCGCCTGCGCCTGGATGCCCGACTTCACTCCACCATGATGCAGCTTGTCAGGCCCCTAGACATTGCGCCGCCTTGATGCCCACACCATAGGAAAACTTGGATTGCTCTTAACATCATCCTTCAGAGCACTGTAAGTAAGGGGGTAGGTGGTGGCAGTTGACATTGGGAGGCCTGCTAGGCTAGGGCGCACCCTTGTCGGGTGTGTCAAAGTAAAAGTAGTTGAGATTTAATTGAAAACTCCTGGCAAGTTGTCCCAAGGGAATTGCATCTGTTTTAGCTTTATTGTATGGAGAATTAACTGCAGTCACAGGGTGGGAGGGAAATATAAATGAGGAGATACAAGGCTATTACTATACCTTGGGGGGGCATATCGCAGTTTTGTGAGGATGGGGCAGGTATTTGTGGAGGTGGAGTGGCAGTGCGGGGGGAGGGTAGGGGAATTCTGCAGCTGCAGCAAGTCAGGGCTCTGAGGGGGGGTGTGGTGGGGCCTAGAGGTGGTGCAGGGCTGAAGAATGGCCAAGGGCAGAGGGGCCCCCTGCACCAAGGATGGGAAGGCCTAGGAAACTGTGCCTTTGTGTCCTTTAGGCTGGGGGTGGAGTCTTGCAAGGCCTGCGCCTGGCTGCCCGACTTCACTCTACCATGATGCAGCAGGCCAGGCCCCTAGACTTTGCTCCACCTTGATGCCCACACCTTAGGAAAAGTTGGTCCCTCTGGACATCATCCTTCAGAGCACTGTAAGTAAAGGGGTAGGTGGTGGCTGATGACCTTGGAGGGCCTGGTAGGCTAGGGGGCACTCTTGTAGGCTGTCAAAGTAAAAATATTTGAGATTTAATTGAAAACTCCTGGCAAGGTTGCCTCAAGGGAGTGGCATCTGTTTTAGCTTTATTGTATGGAGAATTAACTGCAGTCACAGGGTGGGAGTGAAATATAAATAAGGAGATAGAAGGCTATTACTATACCTTGGGGGGGGCAGATGGGAGTTATTTTAGAATGGGGAAGGTATTTGTGGAGGTGGAGGTTCTGTGCGGAGGGAGGGGAGGGGAGGGGCGTTCTGCAGCTTTAGCCAGTCAGGGCTGTGGCGGGGGTGTTGTGGGGCCTAGAGATGGTGCAGGGCAGAAGAATGGCCCAGGGCAGAGGGGCCCCCTCACCAAGGATGGGAAGGCCTAGGATACTGTGCCTTTGTGTCCTTTAGGCTGGGGGCGGAGCCTTGCAGGCGTGTGCCTGGATGCCCGACTTCACTCCACCATGATGCAGCAGGCCAGGCTCCTAGACTTTGCTCCACCTTGATGCCCACACCATAGGAAACTTGGATCCCTCTTCACATCATCCTTCCGAGCATTGTAAGTAAGGGGGTAGGTGGTGGCAGATGACCTTAGAGGGCCTGCTAGGCTGGCTGGCACCATTGTAGGCTGTCAAAGTAAATATTTGAGATTTCATTGAAAACTCCTGCAAGGTTGCCTCAAGGGAGTGGCATCTGTTTTAGCTTTATTTTGTGGAGATTTAAGTGCAGTCACAGGGTGGGAGTGAAATATAAAGAAGGAGATAGAAGGCTATTACTACACCTTGGGGGAGGCAGTTGGCAGTTATTTTAGAATGGGGCAGGTATTTGTGGAAGTGGAGGGGCTGTGCGCGGGGAGGGGATGGGACAGGCGTTCTGCAGCTTTAGTCAGTCAGGGCTGTGGGGCGGGGTGTGGCGGGGCCTAGAGGTGGTGCAGGGCAGAAGAATTGCCCAGGGTAGAGGGGCCCCTTGCACCAAGGATGGGAAGGCCTAGGAAACTGTGCCTTTGTGTCCTTTATGATGGTGGCGGAGCCTTGCAGGCCTGTGCCTGCGCCTGGATGCCCGACTTCACTCCACCATGATGCAGCAGGCCAGGCCCCTAGATTTTGCTCCACCTTGTTGCCCACACCATAGGAAAACTTGGATCCTTCTTGACATCATCCTTTCGAGCAGTATAAGTAAGGGCATAGGTGGTGGCAGATGACCTTGAAGGGCCTGCTAGGCTAGGGGGCATCCTTGTAGACTGTGTCAAAGTAAATATAATTGATATTTAATTGAAAACTACTGGCAAGGTTGCCTCAAGGGAGTGGCATCTGTTTTAGCTTTATTGTGTGGAGAATTAACTGTAGTCACAGGGTGGGAGTGAAATATAAATGAGGAGACAGAAGGCTATTACTATACCTTGGGGGGGGGGCAATTGGCAGTTATTTTAGAATGGGGCAGGTATTTGTGGAGGTGGAGGGGCTGTGCAGGGGGAGGTGAGGGGAGGGGTGTTCTGTTGCTTCAGCGAGTCAGGGCTGTGGGGGGCATGTGGTGGGGCCTAGAGGTGGTGCAGGGCAGAAAAATGGCCCATGGCAGAGGGGCCCCCGGCACCAAGGATGGGAAGGCGTAGGAAAATGCCTTTGTGTCCTTTAGGCTGGGGAGGGAGCCTTGTTGGGAGTTTAAAATATATTTCTATCAGCTAGATTACAAGTACCTAGAACTCCCATTCTTGTTTATGTAATAGTGGCTTCATCAGATTAAATTCTGTACTCTGGAATAAAATAAAATACAAATAATTTACTCATAAGATTCCTACTTAAACCATCTTTATTTACAAATACTATCTTAAGAATTATAGTTTCATTGAGATTCAATTGGAGCCAAAGTATAGTCAATTACTGAAGTAAAAGAAGTTACTTAAAAACTAAAAATGAGAGATAAGTTCAATTACATAAGAAGAGAGAGCAACAGGATGAGGTTTCTTGTTTGGTGCTGGATGTTGAGTAACAGGCTCATTTGCAGGTGGAAGGAACACATGTGGCTTAGGGAGAACTTTTTTCCTCTGATAGTGTTTCTTCAAACGAGACGAGAGTCCAAAAGAAGGTATTGAGAACGCTAAGTAAAATGGCTGTGCTTCTTAGACTTGGCAGGATTCATCATTACATGTAACAATGTTTGTCACTGCCTTTGGACCTAACACGTATCAGTGTAGATGAACAGAGGCACAGTAAGAAAGAAAGCTTGCATAAAACACCGAGGAGAAGGGGCTAAGCTGCCTTACTAGGTTTCCTTTTGTCACTCTGGTGGCACTTTCTGTTGTCTGCATGAACAGAGTTTCCAAGTGCTTTCCCACTTTGCCGGCCTCTCTGTTATTCATACAGTTGAACTACCAGGGAGAGATGGATCAGTTTACCACCTGTGAGGCCTTTTCTTCCACATTTTCTGCCCATTGCATGCTTTTGTTTTTTTCAGCTCTTCCTACAAGCCCCCCTAATCCTGATCTCTCCTTAGTCCTTATGATTTCTTTAAGTGTCCCCTTTGCTCCTGTTCATGGAGTCATGTGTACAGATATTATACCTGGTTCTATTGAACTCTACTTAATTCTTTCTCACCTCTGTGCTCCTTTTACCAATTCACTCCTCAACACTTACTGTAACCCTTTGAATTTTTTGTCCATTCTCATTTAAAAAACTCTTTAAAAATTGAACCATCTCGCATGCAGATACAGTCTTCTTGATCTGCTATTAATCTCCCACTACTGACCTTGTAAGTTATTGAAATGTACACTTCCAGACCGTTTTCAGATTTTTGATTTCTGTATATCTATCTGTCTATCTATTTACAGACATAACATGGTATTCTGAAATTATCGTTCTGCTTTTGGAGCTCTACATTGTGTTTTTCAGAAGCAGGCCTCTTACACAGAGATGAATCCATGTTACCGAGATTGAGTTCAAACCAGTATGTGCACTGTGATTCCCATTACATTGTTCTACCTACTAATGGACAGTTAAGTTATATCCAGACCTCACCCCCTCCCCCATTAAGTAAAACCCCTGTGGAGAGACATGTAGATGCCTTTATGAACATATTGATAATTTTTCATGGCAGTGTTTTCCAAAAACCAGTTAGTAAAATCAATTTATTCCTTTGCAGCCGGAAATTACCTTCATTCCAGTTTACTGGTATAAGAACCGCAGTATATCAGCAACTATTCACTAATAGTAGTTCAGGCAGAAGTCATTCTAGATAACAATCAGTGCGGGATCCTCCATGTATTTTACACAGCCCATGGCAGGGGACATCCATCCACTCGTTTAGAGCAACTGATGTTTTATGCTGGCAATTTAGGTTTATTTAAAGAACTGATTTGAAAACAGGTGAGACAGACTGATTAGATATATTATGTATGTTGGCTTTGTTTTTCTAGGCCTGAATTTTTCACATTTCAATTAAGTGTAGGCCAAGTATCAGGCAGATTCTTCCCTGGGCTTCAAATGTGATAAAGCTGCTTCTTATTTTTAAGAAGGCCGTTGCAATCCTGCATTGATTTTACACCTCAGTGCATGTTTGACACACAAGCACACACACCCATACACACACACACACACACACACACACACACATCAGCAAACACACAAACACATAATTAGAGCACATTTAACACTCAAATAAAGCTTTAACTACTAATTCATAACTAGGGTATTTTTTTAATAAGTATTGTTTCTTGGTCTCTAATGGGGAAACATTGTTCAATGTGAGTTCTCTGGTTTGTTGTAGGGCAGTGAATGTTCACTTGTTGGCAATGATATAGAAATGGGGAGTAAGCGTTTAAAAGTTTTTATAGCAGGTAGGCAGAGTCTGAGTGTGGAATTTAAGAATAAGAAATTGGGGAATTTCCTCTTTGTTTCTTCATTTCAACCTCCTAATAATTCATACGTATTTTCCAAAAGTCTCTCAGAAATCAAGGACTAGGTCAATCCACATATCAGTGAACCATAGCAGAATGCAATTCTGAATTTCATACAAACAGTCATAAAATCAAAAAGACAGGTGCTGGGGTTTTGGCTCAGCACTAGAGTGCTGGCTTTGCACTTTCAAAGGTCCTGAGTTGGATCCCCAACACCATATGTGAAAGGAATGAATGAAGCAATGCATGAGTGTATGATGAATGAATGAAAGGTATAAGGAGGAGGAGGAAGAGGAGGAGGAGGAGGAGAAATAGAAGAAGATGATGAGTAATTTGACAGAATGGAAAAAGGGGAGCAGAGTGAGTTTAAAGTGTGGTTTCCAATTCCCAAACTTTAAATTACAGCAGATGGGATAGAGAGAGAAGATGGGAGGGCAGAAGAGGGGGGATAGTAGAGGATAGAAAAGGAAGCAGAATACAACAGTTACTAATATGGCATGTTGTAAAAATGTGGATGTGTAAACAATGTTATTGTGCAACGTGTATATGGGGTATAAATGGGAGTTCATAACTCACTTGAATCTAATGTAGGAAATGTGATATCTCAAGAGCTATGTAATGTTTTAAGCAACCAATATAAAAAAGAGGTCTTCATTTTTCTTTGTAGTTGAGATCTCCTGTTTCCATGACATGTTTCGTTGTGTTCTCTCCTTTGGTCCTCCCATGCTCTAGTTATTCTGATATGGAAAAACTTGCTGATATGCCCAACCAGTCTGTAAATCAGTGACAATTTTTCATTAAGCCTAAAGTCACTTGACATTTGCTACAGTCATCCTAAATACACTTCTTTGTTGGGAGTTTAAAATATATTTCCATCAGCTAGATTACAAGTACCTAGAACTCCCATTCTTGTTTATATAATAGTGGCTTCATCAGATTAAATGCTGTACTCTGGAATAAAATAAAACCGGAATAATTTACTCATAAGATTCCTAGGTAAACCAATTTATTTACAAAATACTATCTTAAGAATAATAGTTTCATTGAGCTTCAATTGGAGCCAAAGTATAGTCAGTTACTGAAGTAAATGCAGTTACTTACAAACTAAAAATGAGAGATAAGTCCAATTACATTTGAAGAGAGAGCAACAGCATGAGGTTTCTTGTTTGGTTCTGGATGTTGAGTAACAGGCTTATTTGCAGGTGGAAGGAACCCTTCAGGGAACTCACTTGTACTTTCAGAATGCGGGTGTAGAGGGCTGAATTCCAGCTCTTGGGAGAAGATTGTGACGAAAACCCCCTCCCTGCATAGTCATTTCCCATTGGAAATGGAGTGGGTGGCAGGCCTGGTGGAAAATGGTCTCCAGGTTCCCATACACGAATCCTGGGAGAGGTGGAGGAAAAAAAAGGTCCTCTTCTCATGTACTGACTCCTTGGGTCAACTGGAAACAAGGCACCTCTGACTGGAGGGAAAGGTGCCAACACAGAGCCAGAGCCAGTTGCTTGGTTTTCAGCATGGAGAGGTGATTCAGGCACATCAGAGTCCCTGAGTTCGACTATGGTCTCCTTGCTACTGGATTGCCTTGGTAAAGACGTAGGCCCATCCCATTTATCCAAAGGAGGCATATTAGGAGTTCTGTGTTCTGCTGGTCCCGATGGTCTACCACAATTTGAGTAAAACCCATCTTGCCTTTGTAGAGGAAGACGTGGATCAGAAGACTATGGTTGGCCTGGTGGAGGGATCATCAGCCTGCTGGCCTGTTCCCCTGGAAGAGAGAGGGGCCCATTCTGAGAAGGTGCTCTCTGAAAATCAGTGAAGGTACCACAGCTGGATTCTCTTCCTTTACTGCTAGTCGCATGGTCCCGAGCATTCTCCAGGGCCCCTTGACCCTCTTCCTCCTCCCACTGGAGTGAAAGGTGAGAGTGTGAGTGGACCACTCTTTTCAAAATGAGGAGGTCTCCTTTCCGATGAAGGCTGACCTATTGGTGAGGGCCCATTTGGAGAAGGCTCTCTGCCCATTGCTGAGTTGGAAACATCCAGTGCATCATAGGGATCTTTTTCTACAAGTTCAAATCTAAGCTCCTTCTCAGTTAATTTTTGACTGTTGCGCGCATTTTGTTTCCTGAAATAACTGAGGTTTCTTTCAGCAATCCGAGCTGCCAACTCACTAGCATGTGCTTCTTTCTCAGAGGAAATAATCTTCCCCAGACAGGAATGAGTGGTTCTCTGCAATTCTTCTTCAAGACATTGGGCTCTCTTTCTGTAGGTCTCCAGCTCTTCCATTGTATGGCTCAACTTTTCTTCGACTTTGGAAAGTTTCTCCTCTTGCTCCTCCCGGGAGTTTTTCTCCACTCTTAATTTCCTGTGCAGTTTCATCATATTTTCTTGATAGCGTTCCACCATGACTTTAAAGTTCTTCTGTAGGGTCTCATTCTCACTTTGCAGCTGTGCATTTTCTGACTGCAAGGATGACTGTTCAGTCTGCAGACTTTTAAGGTGTTCTGTAAGGTCTTCCGTGGTTTTCGCCACTTCAGATGAGAAAGTACATTTCTGATTTCTTCCTCCTGCCAAGATTTCTAAGGAGGCCTTTAGCTTAGCACCATAAACCAGGTTCCTCAAAGCTCCTTTGGATTCATCCTCCAAGTGAGCACCAATTTCTGGTTCACTCGTCCTTCCCAATTCCAGGTGACCACCATCCCTTCTCCAAGCTCCCAGGCTTGGAGAAGACCTATCCTTCATCTTCAGCAAGCATACACTCAGAGACTCCATGTGATTTTCTGTGTCCCTTAGAACTTGTTCTCCAGCGACTTTAGAGTCCTCTAATGTGATCTTTGCTTTATATTGGACACCTCCTTGTTCCCTCTGTGCTTCAGCTTCTCCTTGTATTGTTGGTCTCTGCGTTTGCGGAAGTTGGGATCCTTCATTCAAAACCTCTTTCATTGCCAGCTTCAGTTCTTCCTCATTGACTTGAAAGAGTCTCCAGTTTGTTTTAGCTTCAGCTATTTGTGATCTGAGGGATTCAGCTTCACCTTGGAGGGACTGTATCCTTCTTGATAGATGCGCCATCGTTTCATCCTGTTGACCATGTTTAGCCTTCTGTGATTTGAGCTCTTCTTCCAGAAAGAGCATTTCAACGCCATGGCTGGATTCGGACCTATGCAGCTTTTCGTAGGTTGCCTCCAGATGTTGTGCTTCCCTTGAACCCTTCTCAAACCTGCAATCCTTTAAAGATGAATGTAAGGCTTCATGTTCTTTTTCAACAAGGCTAACTTTCTCAAGAAGTCCACATTTTTTTTCAATAAGTCCAGCAAGATTTAGAGCCAGTTTTTTTTTCTCTTCCCACGTACAGCCTGCTTCCAACCGACCGAAAACTTCTCCAGAAAAGTGAGAGAACAGCAAAAAATCCAAGAGCTGTACACATCACCAACTCCCAAGGAAAGCCATAAGAAAGATGGCCTGGCTTCATGTCTTCGGACAATGCTGCCACAACCCTGGGTGCTTCTTCCAGAACCACCCACTAGTATGGCTGAGAGGCAGCCCTTGGCTCCTCCATCACGCCAAGACGGCTTTGGCTCTTGCCACCACAACCTCAGCCTGCCCAGGCAGGCCAACACAGGCTGTGGACACTCAGGTGTTTGGTCAGGAACTCCAACCTGCACCAGGCAACGGAGCAGACCACTGTGATCCCCTTCAGGGGCTGAGCGTATGGCGGGTGCTGGGCGTATGGCGGTAGGAGCCATGATCAAGGGCTCCCAGGAGCCTTGTTGTGCTCAACTGCCCATCGGGGGAGTCTTGTCCCCTTCCCTACCCAGTGCATCCTCAAGTTCCACAGGTTTAGGTCCCTCCCACTCCAGCCAGAGAGAATTCCTCTCCATGCCACCCACCCCTTGATTTGGTTTAGGCCAGGCCAAGGCGGGGCTAAGTAGGAAGATTCCATCCAGTCATAATAACATTCAGTTTGATGTCACTCAAATTCTAAAGCTTTCTAAACTGTGTTCCAACAGCTTTTATGGCCTATATTGGTCTTTGTGTCCTTTGCCTTTTGTTTTAGTGACTCAGTCCTTTCCCTGCCCTTGTGCTCTCCCTATTTCCTTCCTTCCTTGCTTCCTTCCTCCCTTCCTGGTTATTCTCCTTTTCTTCTTCCTTCTTTTCTACCTCCCTCCATCCCTCCAACTTTGCCTCCCTCCCTTCCAACTTTCCCTCTCCTTTCCCTCCATTTTTTTTCTTGCAAGTGTTTGGGGTGAAAAGTCCATGGCAGGCCATCCCCAAGCTAGGCAAGGTCACTGCCACTGAGCTACAACATCCCCAGACCTGCTGCCACTTCCTATGCAAGTAATCTGAATTACCTCTAAAGAGAAACTCTCACATTAGTCTACTTTCAAAGTAATTTCAGAAGAGTTGCTAACATGGGCACAAGTCAGTTCTGAGAAGTCATTTTTGAAAAGCACGGCACAGCTAATGTTTCAAAAAAGAAGGAGTTGAAAACTTTAGTTGGTTTTCATGTCAGCATTTCTAGATTAGTATTTGTTGAAAATTCTTCAAACTCTTCTTTCAGATGGTTTTTTTTTTTTTTTTTTTGGTATTTTCATGGGCTTGAAAACATCTAAGGAAGCTGGCTGGTCCTTAAAAATATATAGCCAAGAGAAGGATGGATGTGACTCTCTGAAATGGATGTAACTCCTGGACATTAATTATATTGTTGATGTTAAGACAAAGAGTTCATGGCTTGATGTACAAAAAGGACATCCCAACATATTGTTTTCCTCCCAAGTTAACACTTGACTAGTTGATGATTCCCATATGAGGTTCGAAGGAGAAGATGCACAAGTAATCACTGGTTTTGTAAGCGTGCAAGTTCCAAGCCCATAGGCCACCATGCATGATTAGACCTGTTGTTATTTACACTTACATGGCCAGAGCTGTTTCACTGTCTAAAAGTTGCCAAATGAGAGTAGCTTGTTTTCCTCTCCAGGACCTGTATCGAATGACCAGCTCTCAAGTGGACTTCCCTGAGCCTTTTCAGTAACTGAACATGCGAGTCCAAAACACTTTAGTCCTACTACTAAGAAGGATACTCACTGTAACACTGTTTTTCTGACCATTAAATGGACAATAATAACACCCTGGAGTGCAAAGACAGTACTCCGTGAAGAAGTACTGCCTGTTGGTGCATGACACTTCTCTAGTTTTACGGGCCATGTGGAGGAATCAGCCCAAACACCTTGAAATAGCACTCAATTCATAGTTTACTTAAGGACACATGTGGCTTAGGGAGAACTTTTTTCCTCTGATAGTGTTTCTTCAAACGAGACGAGAGTCCAAAAGAAGGTATTGAGAACGCTAAGTAAAATGGCTGTGCTTCTTAGACTTGGCAGGATTCATCATTACATGTAACAATGTTTGTCACTGCCTTTGGACCTAACACGTATCAGTGTAGATGAACAGAGGCACAGTAAGAAAGAAAGCTTGCATAAAACACCGAGGAGAAGGGGCTAAGCTGCCTTACTAGGTTTCCTTTTTTCACTCTGGTGGCACTTTCTGTTGTCTGCATGAACAGAGTTTCCAAGTGCTTTCCCACTTTGCCGGCCTCTCTGTTATTCATACAGTGAACTACCAGGGAGAGATGGATCAGTTTACCACCTGTGAGGCCTTTTCTTCCACATTTTCTGCCCATTGCATGCTTTTGTTTTTTTCAGCTCTTCCTACAAGCCCCCCTAATCCTGATCTCTCCTTAGTCCTTATGATTTCTTTAAGTGTCCCCTTTGCTCCTGTTCATGGAGTCATGTGTACAGATATTATACCTGGTTCTATTGAACTCTACTTAATTCTTTCTCACCTCTGTGCTCCTTTTACCAATTCACTCCTCAACACTTACTGTAACCCTTTGAATTTTTTGTCCATTCTCATTTAAAAAACTCTTTAAAAATTGAACCATCTCGCATGCAGATACAGTCTTCTTGATCTGCTATTAATCTCCCACTACTGACCTTGTAAGTTATTGAAATGTACACTTCCAGACCGTTTTCAGATTTTTGATTTCTGTATATCTATCTGTCTATCTATTTACAGACATAACATGGTATTCTGAAATTATCGTTCTGCTTTTGGAGCTCTACATTGTGTTTTTCAGAAGCAGGCCTCTTACACAGAGATGAATCCATGTTACCGAGATTGAGTTCAAACCAGTATGTGCACTGTGATTCCCATTACATTTGTTCTACCTACTAATGGACAGTTAAGTTATATCCAGACCTCACCCCCTCCCCCATTAAGTAAAACCCCT
Organism: Callospermophilus lateralis; assembly: GCF_048772815.1. Taxonomy (NCBI): domain Eukaryota; kingdom Metazoa; phylum Chordata; class Mammalia; order Rodentia; family Sciuridae; genus Callospermophilus; species Callospermophilus lateralis. The sequence goes on along the minus strand of NW_027516556.1, from coordinate 34,486 downwards.
GTGGAGAGACATGTAGATGCCTTTATGAACATATTGATAATTTTTCATGGCAGTGTTTTCCAAAAACCAGTTAGTAAAATCAATTTATTCCTTTGCAGCCGGAAATTACCTTCATTCCAGTTTACTGGTATAAGAACCGCAGTATATCAGCAACTATTCACTAATAGTAGTTCAGGCAGAAGTCATTCTAGATAACAATCAGTGCGGGATCCTCCATGTATTTTACACAGCCCATGGCAGGGGACATCCATCCACTCGTTTAGAGCAACTGATGTTTTATGCTGGCAATTTAGGTTTATTTAAAGAACTGATTTGAAAACAGGTGAGACAGACTGATTAGATATATTATGTATGTTGGCTTTGTTTTCTAGGCCTGAATTTTTCACATTTCAATTAAGTGTAGGTCAAGTATCAGGCAGATTCTTCCCTGGGCTTCAAATGTGATAAAGCTGCTTCTTATTTTTAAGAAGGCCGTTGCAATCCTGCATTGATTTTACACCTCAGTGCATGTTTGACACACAAGCACACACACCCATACACACACACACACACACACACACACATCAGCAAACACACAAACACATAATTAGAGCACATTTAACACTCAAATAAAGCTTTAACTACTAATTCATAACTAGGGTATTTTTTTAATAAGTATTGTTTCTTGGTCTCTAATGGGGAAACATTGTTCAATGTGAGTTCTCTGGTTTGTTGTAGGGCAGTGAATGTTCACTTGTTGGCAATGATATAGAAATGGGGAGTAAGCGTTTAAAAGTTTTTATAGCAGGTAGGCAGAGTCTGAGTGTGGAATTTAAGAATAAGAAATTGGGGAATTTCCTCTTTGTTTCTTCATTTCAACCTCCTAATAATTCATACGTATTTTCCAAAAGTCTCTCAGAAATCAAGGACTAGGTCAATCCACATATCAGTGAACCATAGCAGAATGCAATTCTGAATTTCATACAAACAGTCATAAAATCAAAAAGACAGGTGCTGGGGTTTTGGCTCAGCACTAGAGTGCTGGCTTTGCACTTTCAAAGGTCCTGAGTTGGATCCCCAACACCATATGTGAAAGGAATGAATGAAGCAATGCATGAGTGTATGATGAATGAATGAAAGGTATAAGGAGGAGGAGGAAGAGGAGGAGGAGGAGGAGAAATAGAAGAAGATGATGAGTAATTTGACAGAATGGAAAAAGGGGAGCAGAGTGAGTTTAAAGTGTGGTTTCCAATTCCCAAACTTTAAATTACAGCAGATGGGATAGAGAGAGAAGATGGGAGGGCAGAAGAGGGGGGATAGTAGAGGATAGAAAAGGAAGCAGAATACAACAGTTACTAATATGGCATGTTGTAAAAATGTGGATGTGTAAACAATGTTATTGTGCAACGTGTATATGGGGTATAAATGGGAGTTCATAACTCACTTGAATCTAATGTAGGAAATGTGATATCTCAAGAGCTATGTAATGTTTTAAGCAACCAATATAAAAAAGAGGTCTTCATTTTTCTTTGTAGTTGAGATCTCCTGTTTCCATGACATGTTTCGTTGTGTTCTCTCCTTTGGTCCTCCCATGCTCTAGTTATTCTGATATGGAAAAACTTGCTGATATGCCCAACCAGTCTGTAAATCAGTGACAATTTTTCATTAAGCCTAAAGTCACTTGACATTTGCTACAGTCATCCTAAATACACTTCTTTGTTGGGAGTTTAAAATATATTTCCATCAGCTAGATTACAAGTACCTAGAACTCCCATTCTTGTTTATATAATAGTGGCTTCATCAGATTAAATGCTGTACTCTGGAATAAAATAAAACCGGAATAATTTACTCATAAGATTCCTAGGTAAACCAATTTATTTACAAAATACTATCTTAAGAATAATAGTTTCATTGAGCTTCAATTGGAGCCAAAGTATAGTCAGTTACTGAAGTAAATGCAGTTACTTACAAACTAAAAATGAGAGATAAGTCCAATTACATTTGAAGAGAGAGCAACAGCATGAGGTTTCTTGTTTGGTTCTGGATGTTGAGTAACAGGCTTATTTGCAGGTGGAAGGAACCCTTCAGGGAACTCACTTGTACTTTCAGAATGCGGGTGTAGAGGGCTGAATTCCAGCTCTTGGGAGAAGATTGTGACGAAAACCCCCTCCCTGCATAGTCATTTCCCATTGGAAATGGAGTGGGTGGCAGGCCTGGTGGAAAATGGTCTCCAGGTTCCCATACACGAATCCTGGGAGAGGTGGAGGAAAAAAAAGGTCCTCTTCTCATGTACTGACTCCTTGGGTCAACTGGAAACAAGGCACCTCTGACTGGAGGGAAAGGTGCCAACACAGAGCCAGAGCCAGTTGCTTGGTTTTCAGCATGGAGAGGTGATTCAGGCACATCAGAGTCCCTGAGTTCGACTATGGTCTCCTTGCTACTGGATTGCCTTGGTAAAGACGTAGGCCCATCCCATTTATCCAAAGGAGGCATATTAGGAGTTCTGTGTTCTGCTGGTCCCGATGGTCTACCACAATTTGAGTAAAACCCATCTTGCCTTTGTAGAGGAAGACGTGGATCAGAAGACTATGGTTGGCCTGGTGGAGGGATCATCAGCCTGCTGGCCTGTTCCCCTGGAAGAGAGAGGGGCCCATTCTGAGAAGGTGCTCTCTGAAAATCAGTGAAGGTACCACAGCTGGATTCTCTTCCTTTACTGCTAGTCGCATGGTCCCGAGCATTCTCCAGGGCCCCTTGACCCTCTTCCTCCTCCCACTGGAGTGAAAGGTGAGAGTGTGAGTGGACCACTCTTTTCAAAATGAGGAGGTCTCCTTTCCGATGAAGGCTGACCTATTGGTGAGGGCCCATTTGGAGAAGGCTCTCTGCCCATTGCTGAGTTGGAAACATCCAGTGCATCATAGGGATCTTTTTCTACAAGTTCAAATCTAAGCTCCTTCTCAGTTAATTTTTGACTGTTGCGCGCATTTTGTTTCCTGAAATAACTGAGGTTTCTTTCAGCAATCCGAGCTGCCAACTCACTAGCATGTGCTTCTTTCTCAGAGGAAATAATCTTCCCCAGACAGGAATGAGTGGTTCTCTGCAATTCTTCTTCAAGACATTGGGCTCTCTTTCTGTAGGTCTCCAGCTCTTCCATTGTATGGCTCAACTTTTCTTCGACTTTGGAAAGTTTCTCCTCTTGCTCCTCCCGGGAGTTTTTCTCCACTCTTAATTTCCTGTGCAGTTTCATCATATTTTCTTGATAGCGTTCCACCATGACTTTAAAGTTCTTCTGTAGGGTCTCATTCTCACTTTGCAGCTGTGCATTTTCTGACTGCAAGGATGACTGTTCAGTCTGCAGACTTTTAAGGTGTTCTGTAAGGTCTTCCGTGGTTTTCGCCACTTCAGATGAGAAAGTACATTTCTGATTTCTTCCTCCTGCCAAGATTTCTAAGGAGGCCTTTAGCTTAGCACCATAAACCAGGTTCCTCAAAGCTCCTTTGGATTCATCCTCCAAGTGAGCACCAATTTCTGGTTCACTCGTCCTTCCCAATTCCAGGTGACCACCATCCCTTCTCCAAGCTCCCAGGCTTGGAGAAGACCTATCCTTCATCTTCAGCAAGCATACACTCAGAGACTCCATGTGATTTTCTGTGTCCCTTAGAACTTGTTCTCCAGCGACTTTAGAGTCCTCTAATGTGATCTTTGCTTTATATTGGACACCTCCTTGTTCCCTCTGTGCTTCAGCTTCTCCTTGTATTGTTGGTCTCTGCGTTTGCGGAAGTTGGGATCCTTCATTCAAAACCTCTTTCATTGCCAGCTTCAGTTCTTCCTCATTGACTTGAAAGAGTCTCCAGTTTGTTTTAGCTTCAGCTATTTGTGATCTGAGGGATTCAGCTTCACCTTGGAGGGACTGTATCCTTCTTGATAGATGCGCCATCGTTTCATCCTGTTGACCATGTTTAGCCTTCTGTGATTTGAGCTCTTCTTCCAGAAAGAGCATTTCAACGCCATGGCTGGATTCGGACCTATGCAGCTTTTCGTAGGTTGCCTCCAGATGTTGTGCTTCCCTTGAACCCTTCTCAAACCTGCAATCCTTTAAAGATGAATGTAAGGCTTCATGTTCTTTTTCAACAAGGCTAACTTTCTCAAGAAGTCCACATTTTTTTTCAATAAGTCCAGCAAGATTTAGAGCCAGTTTTTTTTTCTCTTCCCACGTACAGCCTGCTTCCAACCGACCGAAAACTTCTCCAGAAAAGTGAGAGAACAGCAAAAAATCCAAGAGCTGTACACATCACCAACTCCCAAGGAAAGCCATAAGAAAGATGGCCTGGCTTCATGTCTTCGGACAATGCTGCCACAACCCTGGGTGCTTCTTCCAGAACCACCCACTAGTATGGCTGAGAGGCAGCCCTTGGCTCCTCCATCACGCCAAGACGGCTTTGGCTCTTGCCACCACAACCTCAGCCTGCCCAGGCAGGCCAACACAGGCTGTGGACACTCAGGTGTTTGGTCAGGAACTCCAACCTGCACCAGGCAACGGAGCAGACCACTGTGATCCCCTTCAGGGGCTGAGCGTATGGCGGGTGCTGGGCGTATGGCGGTAGGAGCCATGATCAAGGGCTCCCAGGAGCCTTGTTGTGCTCAACTGCCCATCGGGGGAGTCTTGTCCCCTTCCCTACCCAGTGCATCCTCAAGTTCCACAGGTTTAGGTCCCTCCCACTCCAGCCAGAGAGAATTCCTCTCCATGCCACCCACCCCTTGATTTGGTTTAGGCCAGGCCAAGGCGGGGCTAAGTAGGAAGATTCCATCCAGTCATAATAACATTCAGTTTGATGTCACTCAAATTCTAAAGCTTTCTAAACTGTGTTCCAACAGCTTTTATGGCCTATATTGGTCTTTGTGTCCTTTGCCTTTTGTTTTAGTGACTCAGTCCTTTCCCTGCCCTTGTGCTCTCCCTATTTCCTTCCTTCCTTGCTTCCTTCCTCCCTTCCTGGTTATTCTCCTTTTCTTCTTCCTTCTTTTCTACCTCCCTCCATCCCTCCAACTTTGCCTCCCTCCCTTCCAACTTTCCCTCTCCTTTCCCTCCATTTTCTTTTCTTGCAAGTGTTTGGGGTGAAAGTCCATGGCAGGCCATCCCCAAGCTAGGCAAGGTCACTGCCACTGAGCTACAACATCCCCAGACCTGCTGCCACTTCCTATGCAAGTAATCTGAATTACCTCTAAAGAGAAACTCTCACATTAGTCTACTTTCAAAGTAATTTCAGAAGAGTTGCTAACATGGGCACAAGTCAGTTCTGAGAAGTCATTTTTGAAAAGCACGGCACAGCTAATGTTTCAAAAAAGAAGGAGTTGAAAACTTTAGTTGGTTTTCATGTCAGCATTTCTAGATTAGTATTTGTTGAAAATTCTTCAAACTCTTCTTTCAGATGGTTTTTTTTTTTTTTTTTTTGGTATTTTCATGGGCTTGAAAACATCTAAGGAAGCTGGCTGGTCCTTAAAAATATATAGCCAAGAGAAGGATGGATGTGACTCTCTGAAATGGATGTAACTCCTGGACATTAATTATATTGTTGATGTTAAGACAAAGAGTTCATGGCTTGATGTACAAAAAGGACATCCCAACATATTGTTTTCCTCCCAAGTTAACACTTGACTAGTTGATGATTCCCATATGAGGTTCGAAGGAGAAGATGCACAAGTAATCACTGGTTTTGTAAGCGTGCAAGTTCCAAGCCCATAGGCCACCATGCATGATTAGACCTGTTGTTATTTACACTTACATGGCCAGAGCTGTTTCACTGTCTAAAAGTTGCCAAATGAGAGTAGCTTGTTTTCCTCTCCAGGACCTGTATCGAATGACCAGCTCTCAAGTGGACTTCCCTGAGCCTTTTCAGTAACTGAACATGCGAGTCCAAAACACTTTAGTCCTACTACTAAGAAGGATACTCACTGTAACACTGTTTTTCTGACCATTAAATGGACAATAATAACACCCTGGAGTGCAAAGACAGTACTCCGTGAAGAAGTACTGCCTGTTGGTGCATGACACTTCTCTAGTTTTTACGGGCCATGTGGAGGAATCAGCCCAAACACCTTGAAATAGCACTCAATTCATAGTTTACTTAAGGACACATGTGGCTTAGGGAGAACTTTTTTCCTCTGATAGTGTTTCTTCAAACGAGACGAGAGTCCAAAAGAAGGTATTGAGAACGCTAAGTAAAATGGCTGTGCTTCTTAGACTTGGCAGGATTCATCATTACATGTAACAATGTTTGTCACTGCCTTTGGACCTAACACGTATCAGTGTAGATGAACAGAGGCACAGTAAGAAAGAAAGCTTGCATAAAACACCGAGGAGAAGGGGCTAAGCTGCCTTACTAGGTTTCCTTTTTTCACTCTGGTGGCACTTTCTGTTGTCTGCATGAACAGAGTTTCCAAGTGCTTTCCCACTTTGCCGGCCTCTCTGTTATTCATACAGTTGAACTACCAGGGAGAGATGGATCAGTTTACCACCTGTGAGGCCTTTTCTTCCACATTTTCTGCCCATTGCATGCTTTTGTTTTTTTCAGCTCTTCCTACAAGCCCCCCTAATCCTGATCTCTCCTTAGTCCTTATGATTTCTTTAAGTGTCCCCTTTGCTCCTGTTCATGGAGTCATGTGTACAGATATTATACCTGGTTCTATTGAACTCTACTTAATTCTTTCTCACCTCTGTGCTCCTTTTACCAATTCACTCCTCAACACTTACTGTAACCCTTTGAATTTTTTGTCCATTCTCATTTAAAAAACTCTTTAAAAATTGAACCATCTCGCATGCAGATACAGTCTTCTTGATCTGCTATTAATCTCCCACTACTGACCTTGTAAGTTATTGAAATGTACACTTCCAGACCGTTTTCAGATTTTTGATTTCTGTATATCTATCTGTCTATCTATTTACAGACATAACATGGTATTCTGAAATTATCGTTCTGCTTTTGGAGCTCTACATTGTGTTTTTCAGAAGCAGGCCTCTTACACAGAGATGAATCCATGTTACCGAGATTGAGTTCAAACCAGTATGTGCACTGTGATTCCCATTACATTGTTCTACCTACTAATGGACAGTTAAGTTATATCCAGACCTCACCCCCTCCCCCATTAAGTAAAACCCCTGTGGAGAGACATGTAGATGCCTTTATGAACATATTGATAATTTTTCATGGCAGTGTTTTCCAAAAACCAGTTAGTAAAATCAATTTATTCCTTTGCAGCCGGAAATTACCTTCATTCCAGTTTACTGGTATAAGAACCGCAGTATATCAGCAACTATTCACTAATAGTAGTTCAGGCAGAAGTCATTCTAGATAACAATCAGTGCGGGATCCTCCATGTATTTTACACAGCCCATGGCAGGGGACATCCATCCACTCGTTTAGAGCAACTGATGTTTTATGCTGGCAATTTAGGTTTATTTAAAGAACTGATTTGAAAACAGGTGAGACAGACTGATTAGATATATTATGTATGTTGGCTTTGTTTTCTAGGCCTGAATTTTTCACATTTCAATTAAGTGTAGGTCAAGTATCAGGCAGATTCTTCCCTGGGCTTCAAATGTGATAAAGCTGCTTCTTATTTTTAAGAAGGCCGTTGCAATCCTGCATTGATTTTACACCTCAGTGCATGTTTGACACACAAGCACACACACCCATACACACACACACACACACACACACACATCAGCAAACACACAAACACATAATTAGAGCACATTTAACACTCAAATAAAGCTTTAACTACTAATTCATAACTAGGGTATTTTTTTAATAAGTATTGTTTCTTGGTCTCTAATGGGGAAACATTGTTCAATGTGAGTTCTCTGGTTTGTTGTAGGGCAGTGAATGTTCACTTGTTGGCAATGATATAGAAATGGGGAGTAAGCGTTTAAAAGTTTTTATAGCAGGTAGGCAGAGTCTGAGTGTGGAATTTAAGAATAAGAAATTGGGGAATTTCCTCTTTGTTTCTTCATTTCAACCTCCTAATAATTCATACGTATTTTCCAAAAGTCTCTCAGAAATCAAGGACTAGGTCAATCCACATATCAGTGAACCATAGCAGAATGCAATTCTGAATTTCATACAAACAGTCATAAAATCAAAAAGACAGGTGCTGGGGTTTTGGCTCAGCACTAGAGTGCTGGCTTTGCACTTTCAAAGGTCCTGAGTTGGATCCCCAACACCATATGTGAAAGGAATGAATGAAGCAATGCATGAGTGTATGATGAATGAATGAAAGGTATAAGGAGGAGGAGGAAGAGGAGGAGGAGGAGGAGAAATAGAAGAAGATGATGAGTAATTTGACAGAATGGAAAAAGGGGAGCAGAGTGAGTTTAAAGTGTGGTTTCCAATTCCCAAACTTTAAATTACAGCAGATGGGATAGAGAGAGAAGATGGGAGGGCAGAAGAGGGGGGATAGTAGAGGATAGAAAAGGAAGCAGAATACAACAGTTACTAATATGGCATGTTGTAAAAATGTGGATGTGTAAACAATGTTATTGTGCAACGTGTATATGGGGTATAAATGGGAGTTCATAACTCACTTGAATCTAATGTAGGAAATATGATATCTCAAGAGCTATGTAATGTTTTAAGCAACCAATATAAAAAAGAGGTCTTCATTTTTCTTTGTAGTTGAGATCTCCTGTTTCCATGACATGTTTCGTTGTGTTCTCTCCTTTGGTCCTCCCATGCTCTAGTTATTCTGATATGGAAAAACTTGCTGATATGCCCAACCAGTCTGTAAATCAGTGACAATTTTTCATTAAGCCTAAAGTCACTTGACATTTGCTACAGTCATCCTAAATACACTTCTTTGTTGGGAGTTTAAAATATATTTCCATCAGCTAGATTACAAGTACCTAGAACTCCCATTCTTGTTTATATAATAGTGGCTTCATCAGATTAAATGCTGTACTCTGGAATAAAATAAAACCGGAATAATTTACTCATAAGATTCCTAGGTAAACCAATTTATTTACAAAATACTATCTTAAGAATAATAGTTTCATTGAGCTTCAATTGGAGCCAAAGTATAGTCAGTTACTGAAGTAAAAGCAGTTACTTACAAACTAAAAATGAGAGATAAGTCCAATTACATTTGAAGAGAGAGCAACAGCATGAGGTTTCTTGTTTGGTTCTGGATGTTGAGTAACAGGCTTATTTGCAGGTGGAAGGAACCCTTCAGGGAACTCACTTGTACTTTCAGAATGCGGGTGTAGAGGGCTGAATTCCAGCTCTTGGGAGAAGATTGTGACGAAAACCCCCTCCCTGCATAGTCATTTCCCATTGGAAATGGAGTGGGTGGCAGGCCTGGTGCAAAATGGTCTCCAGGTTCCCATACACGAATCCTGGGAGAGGTGGAGGAAAAAAAAGGTCCTCTTCTCATGTACTGACTCCTTGGGTCAACTGGAAACAAGGCACCTCTGACTGGAGGGAAAGGTGCCAACACAGAGCCAGAGCCAGTTGCTTGGTTTTCAGCATGGAGAGGTGATTCAGGCACATCAGAGTCCCTGAGTTCGACTATGGTCTCCTTGCTACTGGATTGCCTTGGTAAAGACGTAGGCCCATCCCATTTATCCAAAGGAGGCATATTAGGAGTTCTGTGTTCTGCTGGTCCCGATGGTCTACCACAATTTGAGTAAAACCCATCTTGCCTTTGTAGAGGAAGACGTGGATCAGAAGACTATGGTTGGCCTGGTGGAGGGATCATCAGCCTGCTGGCCTGTTCCCCTGGAGGAGAGAGGGGCCCATTCTGAGAAGGTGCTCTCTGAAAATCAGTGAAGGTACCACAGCTGGATTGTCTTCCTTTACTGCTAGTCGCATGGTCCCGAGCATTCTCCAGGGCCCCTTGACCCTCTTCCTCCTCCCACTGGAGTGAAAGGTGAGAGTGTGAGTGGACCACTCTTTTCAAAATGAGGAGGTCTCCTTTCCGATGAAGGCTGACCTATTGGTGAGGGCCCATTTGGAGAAGGCTCTCTGCCCATTGCTGAGTTGGAAACATCCAGTGCATCATAGGGATCTTTTTCTACAAGTTCAAATCTAAGCTCCTTCTCAGTTAATTTTTGACTGTTGCGCGCATTTTGTTTCCTGAAATAACTGAGGTTTCTTTCAGCAATCCGAGCTGCCAACTCACTAGCATGTGCTTCTTTCTCAGAGGAAATAATCTTCCCCAGACAGGAATGAGTGGTTCTCTGCAATTCTTCTTCAAGACATTGGGCTCTCTTTCCGTAGGTCTCCAGCTCTTCCATTGTATGGCTCAACTTTTCTTCGACTTTGGAAAGTTTCTCCTCTTGCTCCTCCCGGGAGTTTTTCTCCACTCTTAATTTCCTGTGCAGTTTCATCATATTTTCTTGATAGCGTTCCACCATGACTTTAAAGTTCTTCTGTAGGGTCTCATTCTCACTTTGCAGCTGTGCATTTTCTGACTGCAAGGATGACTGTTCAGTCTGCAGACTTTTAAGGTGTTCTGTAAGGTCTTCCGTGGTTTTCGCCACTTCAGATGAGAAAGTACATTTCTGATTTCTTCCTCCTGCCAAGATTTCTAAGGAGGCCTTTAGCTTAGCACCATAAACCAGGTTCCTCAAAGCTCCTTTGGATTCATCCTCCAAGTGAGCACCAATTTCTGGTTCACTCGTCCTTCCCAATTCCAGGTGACCACCATCCCTTCTCCAAGCTCCCAGGCTTGGAGAAGACCTATCCTTCATCTTCAGCAAGCATACACTCAGAGACTCCATGTGATTTTCTGTGTCCCTTAGAACTTGTTCTCCAGCGACTTTAGAGTCCTCTAATGTGATTTTTGCTTTATATTGGACACCTCCTTGTTCCCTCTGTGCTTCAGCTTCTCCTTGTATTGTTGGTCTCTGCGTTTGCGGAAGTTGGGATCCTTCATTCAAAACCTCTTTCATTGCCAGCTTCAGTTCTTCCTCATTGACTTGAAAGAGTCTCCAGTTTGTTTTAGCTTCAGCTATTTGTGATCTGAGGGATTCAGCTTCACCTTGGAGGGACTGTATCCTTCTTGATAGATGCGCCATCGTTTCATCCTGTTGACCATGTTTAGCCTTCTGTGATTTGAGCTCTTCTTCCAGAAAGAGCATTTCAACGCCATGGCTGGATTCGGACCTATGCAGCTTTTCGTAGGTTGCCTCCAGATGTTGTGCTTCCCTTGAACCCTTCTCAAACCTGCAATCCTTTAAAGATGAATGTAAGGCTTCATGTTCTTTTTCAACAAGGCTAACTTTCTCAAGAAGTCCACATTTTTTTTCAATAAGTCCAGCAAGATTTAGAGCCAGTTTTTTTTTCTCTTCCCACGTACAGCCTGCTTCCAACCGACCGAAAACTTCTCCAGAAAAGTGAGAGAACAGCAAAAAATCCAAGAGCTGTACACATCACCAACTCCCAAGGAAAGCCATAAGAAAGATGGCCTGGCTTCATGTCTTCGGACAATGCTGCCACAACCCTGGGTGCTTCTTCCAGAACCACCCACTAGTATGGCTGAGAGGCAGCCCTTGGCTCCTCCATCACGCCAAGACGGCTTTGGCTCTTGCCACCACAACCTCAGCCTGCCCAGGCAGGCCAACACAGGCTGTGGACACTCAGGTGTTTGGTCAGGAACTCCAACCTGCACCAGGCAACGGAGCAGACCACTGTGATCCCCTTCAGGGGCTGAGCGTATGGCGGGTGCTGGGCGTATGGCGGTAGGAGCCATGATCAAGGGCTCCCAGGAGCCTTGTTGTGCTCAACTGCCCATCGGGGGAGTCTTGTCCCCTTCCCTACCCAGTGCATCCTCAAGTTCCACAGGTTTAGGTCCCTCCCACTCCAGCCAGAGAGAATTCCTCTCCATGCCACCCACCCCTTGATTTGGTTTAGGCCAGGCCAAGGCGGGGCTAAGTAGGAAGATTCCATCCAGTCATAATAACATTCAGTTTGATGTCACTCAAATTCTAAAGCTTTCTAAACTGTGTTCCAACAGCTTTTATGGCCTATATTGGTCTTTGTGTCCTTTGCCTTTTGTTTTAGTGACTCAGTCCTTTCCCTGCCCTTGTGCTCTCCCTATTTCCTTCCTTCCTTGCTTCCTTCCTCCCTTCCTGGTTATTCTCCTTTTCTTCTTCCTTCTTTTCTACCTCCCTCCATCCCTCCAACTTTGCCTCCCTCCCTTCCAACTTTCCCTCTCCTTTCCCTCCATTTTCTTTTCTTGCAAGTGTTTGGGGTGAAAGTCCATGGCAGGCCATCCCCAAGCTAGGCAAGGTCACTGCCACTGAGCTACAACATCCCCAGACCTGCTGCCACTTCCTATGCAAGTAATCTGAATTACCTCTAAAGAGAAACTCTCACATTAGTCTACTTTCAAAGTAATTTCAGAAGAGTTGCTAACATGGGCACAAGTCAGTTCTGAGAAGTCGTTTTTGAAAAGCACGGCACAGCTAATGTTTCAAAAAAGAAGGAGTTGAAAACTTTAGTTGGTTTTCATGTCAGCATTTCTAGATTAGTATTTGTTGAAAATTCTTCAAACTCTTCTTTCAGATGGTTTTTTTTTTTTTTTTGGTATTTTCATGGGCTTGAAAACATCTAAGGAAGCTGGCTGGTCCTTAAAAATATATAGCCAAGAGAAGGATGGATGTGACTCTCTGAAATGGATGTAACTCCTGGACATTAATTATATTGTTGATGTTAAGACAAAGAGTTCATGGCTTGATGTACAAAAAGGACATCCCAACATATTGTTTTCCTCCCAAGTTAACACTTGACTAGTTGATGATTCACATATGAGGTTCGAAGGAGAAGATGCACAAGTAATCACTGGTTTTGTAAGCGTGCAAGTTCCAAGCCCATAGGCCACCATGCATGATTAGACCTGTTGTTATTTACACTTACATGGCCAGAGCTGTTTCACTGTCTAAAAGTTGCCAAATGAGAGTAGCTTGTTTTCCTCTCCAGGACCTGTATCGAATGACCAGCTCTCAAGTGGACTTCCCTGAGCCTTTTCAGTAACTGAACATGCGAGTCCAAAACACTTTAGTCCTACTACTAAGAAGGATACTCACTGTAACACTGTTTTTCTGACCATTAAATGGACAATAATAACACCCTGGAGTGCAAAGGACAGTACTCAGTGAAGAAGTACTGCCTGTTGGTGCATGACACTTTTCTAGTTCTTACGGGCCATGTGGAGGAATCAGCCCAAACACCTTGAAATAGCACTCAATTCATAGTTTACTTAAGGACACATGTGGCTTAGGGAGAACTTTTTTCCTCTGATAGTGTTTCTTCAAACGAGACGAGAGTCCAAAAGAAGGTATTGAGAACGCTAAGTAAAATGGCTGTGCTTCTTAGACTTGGCAGGATTCATCATTACATGTAACAATGTTTGTCACTGCCTTTGGACCTAACACGTATCAGTGTAGATGAACAGAGGCACAGTAAGAAAGAAAGCTTGCATAAAACACCGAGGAGAAGGGGCTAAGCTGCCTTACTAGGTTTCCTTTTGTCACTCTGGTGGCACTTTCTGTTGTCTGCATGAACAGAGTTTCCAAGTGCTTTCCCACTTTGCCGGCCTCTCTGTTATTCATACAGTTGAACTACCAGGGAGAGATGGATCAGTTTACCACCTGTGAGGCCTTTTCTTCCACATTTTCTGCCCATTGCATGCTTTTGTTTTTTTCAGCTCTTCCTACAAGCCCCCCTAATCCTGATCTCTCCTTAGTCCTTATGATTTCTTTAAGTGTCCCCTTTGCTCCTGTTCATGGAGTCATGTGTACAGATATTATACCTGGTTCTATTGAACTCTACTTAATTCTTTCTCACCTCTGTGCTCCTTTTACCAATTCACTCCTCAACACTTACTGTAACCCTTTGAATTTTTTGTCCATTCTCATTTAAAAAACTCTTTAAAAATTGAACCATCTCGCATGCAGATACAGTCTTCTTGATCTGCTATTAATCTCCCACTACTGACCTTGTAAGTTATTGAAATGTACACTTCCAGACCGTTTTCAGATTTTTGATTTCTGTATATCTATCTGTCTATCTATTTACAGACATAACATGGTATTCTGAAATTATCGTTCTGCTTTTGGAGCTCTACATTGTGTTTTTCAGAAGCAGGCCTCTTACACAGAGATGAATCCATGTTACCGAGATTGAGTTCAAACCAGTATGTGCACTGTGATTCCCATTACATTGTTCTACCTACTAATGGACAGTTAAGTTATATCCAGACCTCACCCCCTCCCCCATTAAGTAAAACCCCTGTGGAGAGACATGTAGATGCCTTTATGAACATATTGATAATTTTTCATGGCAGTGTTTTCCAAAAACCAGTTAGTAAAATCAATTTATTCCTTTGCAGCCGGAAATTACCTTCATTCCAGTTTACTGGTATAAGAACCGCAGTATATCAGCAACTATTCACTAATAGTAGTTCAGGCAGAAGTCATTCTAGATAACAATCAGTGCGGGATCCTCCATGTATTTTACACAGCCCATGGCAGGGGACATCCATCCACTCGTTTAGAGCAACTGATGTTTTATGCTGGCAATTTAGGTTTATTTAAAGAACTGATTTGAAAACAGGTGAGACAGACTGATTAGATATATTATGTATGTTGGCTTTGTTTTTCTAGGCCTGAATTTTTCACATTTCAATTAAGTGTAGGCCAAGTATCAGGCAGATTCTTCCCTGGGCTTCAAATGTGATAAAGCTGCTTCTTATTTTTAAGAAGGCCGTTGCAATCCTGCATTTATTTTACACCTCAGTGCATGTTTGACACACAAGCACACACACCCATACACACACACACACACACACACACACACATCAGCAAACACACAAACACATAATTAGAGCACATTTAACACTCAAATAAAGCTTTAACTACTAATTCATAACTAGGGTATTTTTTTAATAAGTATTGTTTCTTGGTCTCTAATGGGGAAACATTGTTCAATGTGAGTTCTCTGGTTTGTTGTAGGGCAGTGAATGTTCACTTGTTGGCAATGATATAGAAATGGGGAGTAAGCGTTTAAAAGTTTTTATAGCAGGTAGGCAGAGTCTGAGTGTGGAATTTAAGAATAAGAAATTGGGGAATTTCCTCTTTGTTTCTTCATTTCAACCTCCTAATAATTCATACGTATTTTCCAAAAGTCTCTCAGAAATCAAGGACTAGGTCAATCCACATATCAGTGAACCATAGCAGAATGCAATTCTGAATTTCATACAAACAGTCATAAAATCAAAAAGACAGGTGCTGGGGTTTTGGCTCAGCACTAGAGTGCTGGCTTTGCACTTTCAAAGGTCCTGAGTTGGATCCCCAACAGCATATGTGAAAGGAATGAATGAAGCAATGCATGAGTGTATGATGAATGAATGAAAGGTATAAGGAGGAGGAGGAAGAGGAGGAGGAGGAGGAGAAATAGAAGAAGATGATGAGTAATTTGACAGAATGGAAAAAGGGGAGCAGAGTGAGTTTAAAGTGTGGTTTCCAATTCCCAAACTTTAAATTACAGCAGATGGGATAGAGAGAGAAGATGGGAGGGCAGAAGAGGGGGGATAGTAGAGGATAGAAAAGGAAGCAGAATACAACAGTTACTAATATGGCATGTTGTAAAAATGTGGATGTGTAAACAATGTTATTGTGCAACGTGTATATGGGGTATAAATGGGAGTTCATAACTCACTTGAATCTAATGTAGGAAATATGATATCTCAAGAGCTATGTAATGTTTTAAGCAACCAATATAAAAAAGAGGTCTTCATTTTTCTTTGTAGTTGAGATCTCCTGTTTCCATGACATGTTTCGTTGTGTTCTCTCCTTTGGTCCTCCCATGCTCTAGTTATTCTGATATGGAAAAACTTGCTGATATGCCCAACCAGTCTGTAAATCAGTGACAATTTTTCATTAAGCCTAAAGTCACTTGACATTTGCTACAGTCATCCTAAATACACTTCTTTGTTTGGAGTTTAAAATATATTTCCATCAGCTAGATTACAAGTACCTAGAACTCCCATTCTTGTTTATATAATAGTGGCTTCATCAGATTAAATGCTGTACTCTGGAATAAAATAAAATTGGAATAATTTACTCATAAGATTCCTAGGTAAACCAATTTATTTACAAAATACTATCTTAAGAATAATAGTTTCATTGAGCTTCAATTGGAGCCAAAGTATAGTCAGTTACTGAAGTAAAAGCAGTTACTTACAAACTAAAAATGAGAGATAAGTCCAATTACATTTGAAGAGAGAGCAACAGCATGAGGTTTCTTGTTTGGTTCTGGATGTTGAGTAACAGGCTTATTTGCAGGTGGAAGGAACCCTTCAGGGAACTCACTTGTAGTTTCAGAATGCGGGTGTAGAGGGCTGAATTCCAGCTCTTGGGAGAAGATTGTGACGAAAACCCCCTCCCTGCATAGTCATTTCCCATTGGAAATGGAGTGGGTGGCAGGCCTGGTGGAAAATGGTCTCCAGGTTCCCATACACGAATCCTGGGAGAGGTGGAGGAAAAAAAAGGTCCTCTTCTCATGTACTGACTCCTTGGGTCAACTGGAAACAAGGCACCTCTGACTGGAGGGAAAGGTGCCAACACAGAGCCAGAGCCAGTTGCTTGGTTTTCAGCATGGAGAGGTGATTCAGGCACATCAGAGTCCCTGAGTTCGACTATGGTCTCCTTGCTACTGGATTGCCTTGGTAAAGACGTAGGCCCATCCCATTTATCCAAAGGAGGCATATTAGGAGTTCTGTGTTCTGCTGGTCCCGATGGTCTACCACAATTTGAGTAAAACCCATCTTGCTTTTGTAGAGGAAGACGTGGATCAGAAGACTATGGTTGGCCTGGTGGAGGGATCATCAGCCTGCTGGCCTGTTCCCCTGGAGGAGAGAGGGGCCCATTCTGAGAAGGTGCTCTCTGAAAATCAGTGAAGGTACCACAGCTGGATTCTCTTCCTTTACTGCTAGTCGCATGGTCCAGAGCATTCTCCAGGGCCCCTTGACCCTCTTCCTCCTCCCACTGGAGTGAAAGGTGAGAGTGTGAGTGGACCACTCTTTTCAAAATGAGGAGGTCTCCTTTCCGATGAAGGCTGACCTATTGGTGAGGGCCCATTTGGAGAAGGCTCTCTGCCCATTGCTGAGTTGGAAACATCCAGTGCATCATAGGGATCTTTTTCTACAAGTTCAAATCTAAGCTCCTTCTCAGTTAATTTTTGACTGTTGCGCGCATTTTGTTTCCTGAAATAACTGAGGTTTCTTTCAGCAATCCGAGCTGCCAACTCACTAGCATGTGCTTCTTTCTCAGAGGAAATAATCTTCCCCAGACAGGAATGAGTGGTTCTCTGCAATTCTTCTTCAAGACATTGGGCTCTCTTTCTGTAGGTCTCCAGCTCTTCCATTGTATGGCTCAACTTTTCTTCGACTTTGGAAAGTTTCTCCTCTTGCTCCTCCCGGGAGTTTTTCTCCACTCTTAATTTCCTGTGCAGTTTCATCATATTTTCTTGATAGCGTTCCACCATGACTTTAAAGTTCTTCTGTAGGGTCTCATTCTCACTTTGCAGCTGTGCATTTTCTGACTGCAAGGATGACTGTTCAGTCTGCAGACTTTTAAGGTGTTCTGTAAGGTCTTCCGTGGTTTTCGCCACTTCAGATGAGAAAGTACATTTCTGATTTCTTCCTCCTGCCAAGATTTCTAAGGAGGCCTTTAGCTTAGCACCATAAACCAGGTTCCTCAAAGCTCCTTTGGATTCATCCTCCAAGTGAGCACCAATTTCTGGTTCACTCGTCCTTCCCAATTCCAGGTGACCACCATCCCTTCTCCAAGCTCCCAGGCTTGGAGAAGACCTATCCTTCATCTTCAGCAAGCATACACTCAGAGACTCCATGTGATTTTCTGTGTCCCTTAGAACTTGTTCTCCAGCGACTTTAGAGTCCTCTAATGTGATTTTTGCTTTATATTGGACACCTCCTTGTTCCCTCTGTGCTTCAGCTTCTCCTTGTATTGTTGGTCTCTGTGTTTGCGGAAGTTGGGATCCTTCATTCAAAACCTCTTTCATTGCCAGCTTCAGTTCTTCCTCATTGACTTGAAAGAGTCTCCAGTTTGTTTTAGCTTCAGCTATTTGTGATCTGAGGGATTCAGCTTCACCTTGGAGGGACTGTATCCTTCTTGATAGATGCGCCATCGTTTCATCCTGTTGACCATGTTTAGCCTTCTGTGATTTGAGCTCTTCTTCCAGAAAGAGCATTTCAACGCCATGGCTGGATTCGGACCTATGCAGCTTTTCGTAGGTTGCCTCCAGATGTTGTGCTTCCCTTGAACCCTTCTCAAACCTGCAATCCTTTAAAGATGAATGTAAGGCTTCATGTTCTTTTTCAACAAGGCTAACTTTCTCAAGAAGTCCACATTTTTTTTCAATAAGTCCAGCAAGATTTAGAGCCAGTTTTTTTTCTCTTCCCACGTACAGCCTGCTTCCAACCGACCGAAAACTTCTCCAGAAAAGTGAGAGAACAGCAAAAAATCCAAGAGCTGTACACATCACCAACTCCCAAGGAAAGCCATAAGAAAGATGGCCTGGCTTCATGTCTTCGGACAATGCTGCCACAACCCTGGGTGCTTCTTCCAGAACCACCCACTAGTATGGCTGAGAGGCAGCCCTTGGCTCCTCCATCACGCCAAGACGGCTTTGGCTCTTGCCACCACAACCTCAGCCTGCCCAGGCAGGCCAACACAGGCTGTGGACACTCAGGTGTTTGGTCAGGAACTCCAACCTGCACCAGGCAACGGAGCAGACCACTGTGATCCCCTTCAGGGGCTGAGCGTATGGCGGGTGCTGGGCGTATGGCGGTAGGAGCCATGATCAAGGGCTCCCAGGAGCCTTGTTGTGCTCAACTGCCCATCGGGGGAGTCTTGTCCCCTTCCCTACCCAGTGCATCCTCAAGTTCCACAGGTTTAGGTCCCTCCCACTCCAGCCAGAGAGAATTCCTCTCCATGCCACCCACCCCTTGATTTGGTTTAGGCCAGGCCAAGGCGGGGCTAAGTAGGAAGATTCCATCCAGTCATAATAACATTCAGTTTGATGTCACTCAAATTCTAAAGCTTTCTAAACTGTGTTCCAACAGCTTTTATGGCCTATATTGGTCTTTGTGTCCTTTGCCTTTTGTTTTAGTGACTCAGTCCTTTCCCTGCCCTTGTGCTCTCCCTATTTCCTTCCTTCCTTGCTTCCTTCCTCCCTTCCTGGTTATTCTCCTTTTCTTCTTCCTTCTTTTCTACCTCCCTCCATCCCTCCAACTTTGCCTCCCTCCCTTCCAACTTTCCCTCTCCTTTCCCTCCATTTTCTTTTCTTGCAAGTGTTTGGGGTGAAAGTCCATGGCAGGCCATCCCCAAGCTAGGCAAGGTCACTGCCACTGAGCTACAACATCCCCAGACCTGCTGCCACTTCCTATGCAAGTAATCTGAATTACCTCTAAAGAGAAACTCTCACATTAGTCTACTTTCAAAGTAATTTCAGAAGAGTTGCTAACATGGGCACAAGTCAGTTCTGAGAAGTCATTTTTGAAAAGCACGGCACAGCTAATGTTTCAAAAAAGAAGGAGTTGAAAACTTTAGTTGGTTTTCATGTCAGCATTTCTAGATTAGTATTTGTTGAAAATTCTTCAAACTCTTCTTTCAGATGGTTTTTTTTTTTT
This sequence comes from Callospermophilus lateralis, assembly GCF_048772815.1. Taxonomy (NCBI): domain Eukaryota; kingdom Metazoa; phylum Chordata; class Mammalia; order Rodentia; family Sciuridae; genus Callospermophilus; species Callospermophilus lateralis. The sequence continues at coordinate 14,806 of NW_027516556.1, read as the reverse complement.
TTTTTTTGGTATTTTCATGGGCTTGAAAACATCTAAGGAAGCTGGCTGGTCCTTAAAAATATATAGCCAAGAGAAGGATGGATGTGACTCTCTGAAATGGATGTAACTCCTGGACATTAATTATATTGTTGATGTTAAGACAAAGAGTTCATGGCTTGATGTACAAAAAGGACATCCCAACATATTGTTTTCCTCCCAAGTTAACACTTGACTAGTTGATGATTCCCATATGAGGTTCGAAGGAGAAGATGCACAAGTAATCACTGGTTTTGTAAGCGTGCAAGTTCCAAGCCCATAGGCCACCATGCATGATTAGACCTGTTGTTATTTACACTTACATGGCCAGAGCTGTTTCACTGTCTAAAAGTTGCCAAATGAGAGTAGCTTGTTTTCCTCTCCAGGACCTGTATCGAATGACCAGCTCTCAAGTGGACTTCCCTGAGCCTTTTCAGTAACTGAACATGCGAGTCCAAAACACTTTAGTCCTACTACTAAGAAGGATACTCACTGTAACACTGTTTTTCTGACCATTAAATGGACAATAATAACACCCTGGAGTGCAAAGACAGTACTCCGTGAAGAAGTACTGCCTGTTGGTGCATGACACTTCTCTAGTTTTTACGGGCCATGTGGAGGAATCAGCCCAAACACCTTGAAATAGCACTCAATTCATAGTTTACTTAAGGACACATGTGGCTTAGGGAGAACTTTTTTCCTCTGATAGTGTTTCTTCAAACGAGACGAGAGTCCAAAAGAAGGTATTGAGAACGCTAAGTAAAATGGCTGTGCTTCTTAGACTTGGCAGGATTCATCATTACATGTAACAATGTTTGTCACTGCCTTTGGACCTAACACGTATCAGTGTAGATGAACAGAGGCACAGTAAGAAAGAAAGCTTGCATAAAACACCGAGGAGAAGGGGCTAAGCTGCCTTACTAGGTTTCCTTTTTTCACTCTGGTGGCACTTTCTGTTGTCTGCATGAACAGAGTTTCCAAGTGCTTTCCCACTTTGCCGGCCTCTCTGTTATTCATACAGTTGAACTACCAGGGAGAGATGGATCAGTTTACCACCTGTGAGGCCTTTTCTTCCACATTTTCTGCCCATTGCATGCTTTTGTTTTTTTCAGCTCTTCCTACAAGCCCCCCTAATCCTGATCTCTCCTTAGTCCTTATGATTTCTTTAAGTGTCCCCTTTGCTCCTGTTCATGGAGTCATGTGTACAGATATTATACCTGGTTCTATTGAACTCTACTTAATTCTTTCTCACCTCTGTGCTCCTTTTACCAATTCACTCCTCAACACTTACTGTAACCCTTTGAATTTTTTGTCCATTCTCATTTAAAAAACTCTTTAAAAATTGAACCATCTCGCATGCAGATACAGTCTTCTTGATCTGCTATTAATCTCCCACTACTGACCTTGTAAGTTATTGAAATGTACACTTCCAGACCGTTTTCAGATTTTTGATTTCTGTATATCTATCTGTCTATCTATTTACAGACATAACATGGTATTCTGAAATTATCGTTCTGCTTTTGGAGCTCTACATTGTGTTTTTCAGAAGCAGGCCTCTTACACAGAGATGAATCCATGTTACCGAGATTGAGTTCAAACCAGTATGTGCACTGTGATTCCCATTACATTGTTCTACCTACTAATGGACAGTTAAGTTATATCCAGACCTCACCCCCTCCCCCATTAAGTAAAACCCCTGTGGAGAGACATGTAGATGCCTTTATGAACATATTGATAATTTTTCATGGCAGTGTTTTCCAAAAACCAGTTAGTAAAATCAATTTATTCCTTTGCAGCCGGAAATTACCTTCATTCCAGTTTACTGGTATAAGAACCGCAGTATATCAGCAACTATTCACTAATAGTAGTTCAGGCAGAAGTCATTCTAGATAACAATCAGTGCGGGATCCTCCATGTATTTTACACAGCCCATGGCAGGGGACATCCATCCACTCGTTTAGAGCAACTGATGTTTTATGCTGGCAATTTAGGTTTATTTAAAGAACTGATTTGAAAACAGGTGAGACAGACTGATTAGATATATTATGTATGTTGGCTTTGTTTTTCTAGGCCTGAATTTTTCACATTTCAATTAAGTGTAGGTCAAGTATCAGGCAGATTCTTCCCTGGGCTTCAAATGTGATAAAGCTGCTTCTTATTTTTAAGAAGGCCGTTGCAATCCTGCATTGATTTTACACCTCAGTGCATGTTTGACACACAAGCACACACACCCATACACACACACACACACATCAGCAAACACACAAACACATAATTAGAGCACATTTAACACTCAAATAAAGCTTTAACTACTAATTCATAACTAGGGTATTTTTTTAATAAGTATTGTTTCTTGGTCTCTAATGGGGAAACATTGTTCAATGTGAGTTCTCTGGTTTGTTGTAGGGCAGTGAATGTTCACTTGTTGGCAATGATATAGAAATGGGGAGTAAGCGTTTAAAAGTTTTTATAGCAGGTAGGCAGAGTCTGAGTGTGGAATTTAAGAATAAGAAATTGGGGAATTTCCTCTTTGTTTCTTCATTTCAACCTCCTAATAATTCATACGTATTTTCCAAAAGTCTCTCAGAAATCAAGGACTAGGTCAATCCACATATCAGTGAACCATAGAAGAATGCAATTCTGAATTTCATACAAACAGTCATAAAATCAAAAAGACAGGTGCTGGGGTTTTGGCTCAGCACTAGAGTGCTGGCTTTGCACTTTCAAAGGTCCTGAGTTGGATCCCCAACACCATATGTGAAAGGAATGAATGAAGCAATGCATGAGTGTATGATGAATGAATGAAAGGTATAAGGAGGAGGAGGAAGAGGAGGAGGAGGAGGAGAAATAGAAGAAGATGATGAGTAATTTGACAGAATGGAAAAAGGGGAGCAGAGTGAGTTTAAAGTGTGGTTTCCAATTCCCAAACTTTAAATTACAGCAGATGGGATAGAGAGAGAAGATGGGAGGGCAGAAGAGGGGGGATAGTAGAGGATAGAAAAGGAAGCAGAATACAACAGTTACTAATATGGCATGTTGTAAAAATGTGGATGTGTAAACAATGTTATTGTGCAACGTGTATATGGGGTATAAATGGGAGTTCATAACTCACTTGAATCTAATGTAGGAAATGTGATATCTCAAGAGCTATGTAATGTTTTAAGCAACCAATATAAAAAAGAGGTCTTCATTTTTCTTTGTAGTTGAGATCTCCTGTTTCCATGACATGTTTCGTTGTGTTCTCTCCTTTGGTCCTCCCATGCTCTAGTTATTCTGATATGGAAAAACTTGCTGATATGCCCAACCAGTCTGTAAATCAGTGACAATTTTTCATTAAGCCTAAAGTCACTTGACATTTGCTACAGTCATCCTAAATACACTTCTTTGTTGGGAGTTTAAAATATATTTCCATCAGCTAGATTACAAGTACCTAGAACTCCCATTCTTGTTTATATAATAGTGGCTTCATCAGATTAAATGCTGTACTCTGGAATAAAATAAAACCGGAATAATTTACTCATAAGATTCCTAGGTAAACCAATTTATTTACAAAATACTATCTTAAGAATAATAGTTTCATTGAGCTTCAATTGGAGCCAAAGTATAGTCAGTTACTGAAGTAAATGCAGTTACTTACAAACTAAAAATGAGAGATAAGTCCAATTACATTTGAAGAGAGAGCAACAGCATGAGGTTTCTTGTTTGGTTCTGGATGTTGAGTAACAGGCTTATTTGCAGGTGGAAGGAACCCTTCAGGGAACTCACTTGTACTTTCAGAATGCGGGTGTAGAGGGCTGAATTCCAGCTCTTGGGAGAAGATTGTGACGAAAACCCCCTCCCTGCATAGTCATTTCCCATTGGAAATGGAGTGGGTGGCAGGCCTGGTGGAAAATGGTCTCCAGGTTCCCATACACGAATCCTGGGAGAGGTGGAGGAAAAAAAAGGTCCTCTTCTCATGTACTGACTCCTTGGGTCAACTGGAAACAAGGCACCTCTGACTGGAGGGAAAGGTGCCAACACAGAGCCAGAGCCAGTTGCTTGGTTTTCAGCATGGAGAGGTGATTCAGGCACATCAGAGTCCCTGAGTTCGACTATGGTCTCCTTGCTACTGGATTGCCTTGGTAAAGACGTAGGCCCATCCCATTTATCCAAAGGAGGCATATTAGGAGTTCTGTGTTCTGCTGGTCCCGATGGTCTACCACAATTTGAGTAAAACCCATCTTGCCTTTGTAGAGGAAGACGTGGATCAGAAGACTATGGTTGGCCTGGTGGAGGGATCATCAGCCTGCTGGCCTGTTCCCCTGGAGGAGAGAGGGGCCCATTCTGAGAAGGTGCTCTCTGAAAATCAGTGAAGGTACCACAGCTGGATTGTCTTCCTTTACTGCTAGTCGCATGGTCCCGAGCATTCTCCAGGGCCCCTTGACCCTCTTCCTCCTCCCACTGGAGTGAAAGGTGAGAGTGTGAGTGGACCACTCTTTTCAAAATGAGGAGGTCTCCTTTCCGATGAAGGCTGACCTATTGGTGAGGGCCCATTTGGAGAAGGCTCTCTGCCCATTGCTGAGTTGGAAACATCCAGTGCATCATAGGGATCTTTTTCTACAAGTTCAAATCTAAGCTCCTTCTCAGTTAATTTTTGACTGTTGCGCGCATTTTGTTTCCTGAAATAACTGAGGTTTCTTTCAGCAATCCGAGCTGCCAACTCACTAGCATGTGCTTCTTTCTCAGAGGAAATAATCTTCCCCAGACAGGAATGAGTGGTTCTCTGCAATTCTTCTTCAAGACATTGGGCTCTCTTTCTGTAGGTCTCCAGCTCTTCCATTGTATGGCTCAACTTTTCTTCGACTTTGGAAAGTTTCTCCTCTTGCTCCTCCCGGGAGTTTTTCTCCACTCTTAATTTCCTGTGCAGTTTCATCATATTTTCTTGATAGCGTTCCACCATGACTTTAAAGTTCTTCTGTAGGGTCTCATTCTCACTTTGCAGCTGTGCATTTTCTGACTGCAAGGATGACTGTTCAGTCTGCAGACTTTTAAGGTGTTCTGTAAGGTCTTCCGTGGTTTTCGCCACTTCAGATGAGAAAGTACATTTCTGATTTCTTCCTCCTGCCAAGATTTCTAAGGAGGCCTTTAGCTTAGCACCATAAACCAGGTTCCTCAAAGCTCCTTTGGATTCATCCTCCAAGTGAGCACCAATTTCTGGTTCACTCGTCCTTCCCAATTCCAGGTGACCACCATCCCTTCTCCAAGCTCCCAGGCTTGGAGAAGACCTATCCTTCATCTTCAGCAAGCATACACTCAGAGACTCCATGTGATTTTCTGTGTCCCTTAGAACTTGTTCTCCAGCGACTTTAGAGTCCTCTAATGTGATTTTTGCTTTATATTGGACACCTCCTTGTTCCCTCTGTGCTTCAGCTTCTCCTTGTATTGTTGGTCTCTGCGTTTGCGGAAGTTGGGATCCTTCATTCAAAACCTCTTTCATTGCCAGCTTCAGTTCTTCCTCATTGACTTGAAAGAGTCTCCAGTTTGTTTTAGCTTCAGCTATTTGTGATCTGAGGGATTCAGCTTCACCTTGGAGGGACTGTATCCTTCTTGATAGATGCGCCATCGTTTCATCCTGTTGACCATGTTTAGCCTTCTGTGATTTGAGCTCTTCTTCCAGAAAGAGCATTTCAACGCCATGGCTGGATTCGGACCTATGCAGCTTTTCGTAGGTTGCCTCCAGATGTTGTGCTTCCCTTGAACCCTTCTCAAACCTGCAATCCTTTAAAGATGAATGTAAGGCTTCATGTTCTTTTTCAACAAGGCTAACTTTCTCAAGAAGTCCACATTTTTTTTCAATAAGTCCAGCAAGATTTAGAGCCAGTTTTTTTTTCTCTTCCCACGTACAGCCTGCTTCCAACCGACCGAAAACTTCTCCAGAAAAGTGAGAGAACAGCAAAAAATCCAAGAGCTGTACACATCACCAACTCCCAAGGAAAGCCATAAGAAAGATGGCCTGGCTTCATGTCTTCGGACAATGCTGCCACAACCCTGGGTGCTTCTTCCAGAACCACCCACTAGTATGGCTGAGAGGCAGCCCTTGGCTCCTCCATCACGCCAAGACGGCTTTGGCTCTTGCCACCACAACCTCAGCCTGCCCAGGCAGGCCAACACAGGCTGTGGACACTCAGGTGTTTGGTCAGGAACTCCAACCTGCACCAGGCAACGGAGCAGACCACTGTGATCCCCTTCAGGGGCTGAGCGTATGGCGGGTGCTGGGCGTATGGCGGTAGGAGCCATGATCAAGGGCTCCCAGGAGCCTTGTTGTGCTCAACTGCCCATCGGGGGAGTCTTGTCCCCTTCCCTACCCAGTGCATCCTCAAGTTCCACAGGTTTAGGTCCCTCCCACTCCAGCCAGAGAGAATTCCTCTCCATGCCACCCACCCCTTGATTTGGTTTAGGCCAGGCCAAGGCGGGGCTAAGTAGGAAGATTCCATCCAGTCATAATAACATTCAGTTTGATGTCACTCAAATTCTAAAGCTTTCTAAACTGTGTTCCAACAGCTTTTATGGCCTATATTGGTCTTTGTGTCCTTTGCCTTTTGTTTTAGTGACTCAGTCCTTTCCCTGCCCTTGTGCTCTCCCTATTTCCTTCCTTCCTTGCTTCCTTCCTCCCTTCCTGGTTATTCTCCTTTTCTTCTTCCTTCTTTTCTACCTCCCTCCATCCCTCCAACTTTGCCTCCCTCCCTTCCAACTTTCCCTCTCCTTTCCCTCCATTTTCTTTTCTTGCAAGTGTTTGGGGTGAAAGTCCATGGCAGGCCATCCCCAAGCTAGGCAAGGTCACTGCCACTGAGCTACAACATCCCCAGACCTGCTGCCACTTCCTATGCAAGTAATCTGAATTACCTCTAAAGAGAAACTCTCACATTAGTCTACTTTCAAAGTAATTTCAGAAGAGTTGCTAACATGGGCACAAGTCAGTTCTGAGAAGTCGTTTTTGAAAAGCACGGCACAGCTAATGTTTCAAAAAAGAAGGAGTTGAAAACTTTAGTTGGTTTTCATGTCAGCATTTCTAGATTAGTATTTGTTGAAAATTCTTCAAACTCTTCTTTCAGATGGTTTTTTTTTTTTTTTTTGGTATTTTCATGGGCTTGAAAACATCTAAGGAAGCTGGCTGGTCCTTAAAAATATATAGCCAAGAGAAGGATGGATGTGACTCTCTGAAATGGATGTAACTCCTGGACATTAATTATATTGTTGATGTTAAGACAAAGAGTTCATGGCTTGATGTACAAAAAGGACATCCCAACATATTGTTTTCCTCCCAAGTTAACACTTGACTAGTTGATGATTCACATATGAGGTTCGAAGGAGAAGATGCACAAGTAATCACTGGTTTTGTAAGCGTGCAAGTTCCAAGCCCATAGGCCACCATGCATGATTAGACCTGTTGTTATTTACACTTACATGGCCAGAGCTGTTTCACTGTCTAAAAGTTGCCAAATGAGAGTAGCTTGTTTTCCTCTCCAGGACCTGTATCGAATGACCAGCTCTCAAGTAGACTTCCCTGAGCCTTTTCAGTAACTGAACATGCGAGTCCAAAACACTTTAGTCCTACTACTAAGAAGGATACTCACTGTAACACTGTTTTTCTGACCATTAAATGGACAATAATAACACCCTGGAGTGCAAAGGACAGTACTCAGTGAAGAAGTACTGCCTGTTGGTGCATGACACTTTTCTAGTTCTTACGGGCCATGTGGAGGAATCAGCCCAAACACCTTGAAATAGCACTCAATTCATAGTTTACTTAAGGACACATGTGGCTTAGGGAGAACTTTTTTCCTCTGATAGTGTTTCTTCAAACGAGACGAGAGTCCAAAAGAAGGTATTGAGAACGCTAAGTAAAATGGCTGTGCTTCTTAGACTTGGCAGGATTCATCATTACATGTAACAATGTTTGTCACTGCCTTTGGACCTAACACGTATCAGTGTAGATGAACAGAGGCACAGTAAGAAAGAAAGCTTGCATAAAACACCGAGGAGAAGGGGCTAAGCTGCCTTACTAGGTTTCCTTTTTTCACTCTGGTGGCACTTTCTGTTGTCTGCATGAACAGAGTTTCCAAGTGCTTTCCCACTTTGCCGGCCTCTCTGTTATTCATACAGTTGAACTACCAGGGAGAGATGGATCAGTTTACCACCTGTGAGGCCTTTTCTTCCACATTTTCTGCCCATTGCATGCTTTTGTTTTTTTCAGCTCTTCCTACAAGCCCCCCTAATCCTGATCTCTCCTTAGTCCTTATGATTTCTTTAAGTGTCCCCTTTGCTCCTGTTCATGGAGTCATGTGTACAGATATTATACCTGGTTCTATTGAACTCTACTTAATTCTTTCTCACCTCTGTGCTCCTTTTACCAATTCACTCCTCAACACTTACTGTAACCCTTTGAATTTTTTGTCCATTCTCATTTAAAAAACTCTTTAAAAATTGAACCATCTCGCATGCAGATACAGTCTTCTTGATCTGCTATTAATCTCCCACTACTGACCTTGTAAGTTATTGAAATGTACACTTCCAGACCGTTTTCAGATTTTTGATTTCTGTATATCTATCTGTCTATCTATTTACAGACATAACATGGTATTCTGAAATTATCGTTCTGCTTTTGGAGCTCTACATTGTGTTTTTCAGAAGCAGGCCTCTTACACAGAGATGAATCCATGTTACCGAGATTGAGTTCAAACCAGTATGTGCACTGTGATTCCCATTACATTGTTCTACCTACTAATGGACAGTTAAGTTATATCCAGACCTCACCCCCTCCCCCATTAAGTAAAACCCCTGTGGAGAGACATGTAGATGCCTTTATGAACATATTGATAATTTTTCATGGCAGTGTTTTCCAAAAACCAGTTAGTAAAATCAATTTATTCCTTTGCAGCCGGAAATTACCTTCATTCCAGTTTACTGGTATAAGAACCGCAGTATATCAGCAACTATTCACTAATAGTAGTTCAGGCAGAAGTCATTCTAGATAACAATCAGTGCGGGATCCTCCATGTATTTTACACAGCCCATGGCAGGGGACATCCATCCACTCGTTTAGAGCAACTGATGTTTTATGCTGGCAATTTAGGTTTATTTAAAGAACTGATTTGAAAACAGGTGAGACAGACTGATTAGATATATTATGTATGTTGGCTTTGTTTTTCTAGGCCTGAATTTTTCACATTTCAATTAAGTGTAGGCCAAGTATCAGGCAGATTCTTCCCTGGGCTTCAAATGTGATAAAGCTGCTTCTTATTTTTAAGAAGGCCGTTGCAATCCTGCATTTATTTTACACCTCAGTGCATGTTTGACACACAAGCACACACACCCATACACACACACACACACACACACACACACACACATCAGCAAACACACAAACACATAATTAGAGCACATTTAACACTCAAATAAAGCTTTAACTACTAATTCATAACTAGGGTATTTTTTTAATAAGTATTGTTTCTTGGTCTCTAATGGGGAAACATTGTTCAATGTGAGTTCTCTGGTTTGTTGTAGGGCAGTGAATGTTCACTTGTTGGCAATGATATAGAAATGGGGAGTAAGCGTTTAAAAGTTTTTATAGCAGGTAGGCAGAGTCTGAGTGTGGAATTTAAGAATAAGAAATTGGGGAATTTCCTCTTTGTTTCTTCATTTCAACCTCCTAATAATTCATACGTATTTTCCAAAAGTCTCTCAGAAATCAAGGACTAGGTCAATCCACATATCAGTGAACCATAGCAGAATGCAATTCTGAATTTCATACAAACAGTCATAAAATCAAAAAGACAGGTGCTGGGGTTTTGGCTCAGCACTAGAGTGCTGGCTTTGCACTTTCAAAGGTCCTGAGTTGGATCCCCAACACCATATGTGAAAGGAATGAATGAAGCAATGCATGAGTGTATGATGAATGAATGAAAGGTATAAGGAGGAGGAGGAAGAGGAGGAGGAGGAGGAGAAATAGAAGAAGATGATGAGTAATTTGACAGAATGGAAAAAGGGGAGCAGAGTGAGTTTAAAGTGTGGTTTCCAATTCCCAAACTTTAAATTACAGCAGATGGGATAGAGAGAGAAGATGGGAGGGCAGAAGAGGGGGGATAGTAGAGGATAGAAAAGGAAGCAGAATACAACAGTTACTAATATGGCATGTTGTAAAAATGTGGATGTGTAAACAATGTTATTGTGCAACGTGTATATGGGGTATAAATGGGAGTTCATAACTCACTTGAATCTAATGTAGGAAATGTGATATCTCAAGAGCTATGTAATGTTTTAAGCAACCAATATAAAAAAGAGGTCTTCATTTTTCTTTGTAGTTGAGATCTCCTGTTTCCATGACATGTTTCGTTGTGTTCTCTCCTTTGGTCCTCCCATGCTCTAGTTATTCTGATATGGAAAAACTTGCTGATATGCCCAACCAGTCTGTAAATCAGTGACAATTTTTCATTAAGCCTAAAGTCACTTGACATTTGCTACAGTCATCCTAAATACACTTCTTTGTTGGGAGTTTAAAATATATTTCCATCAGCTAGATTACAAGTACCTAGAACTCCCATTCTTGTTTATATAATAGTGGCTTCATCAGATTAAATGCTGTACTCTGGAATAAAATAAAACCGGAATAATTTACTCATAAGATTCCTAGGTAAACCAATTTATTTACAAAATACTATCTTAAGAATAATAGTTTCATTGAGCTTCAATTGGAGCCAAAGTATAGTCAGTTACTGAAGTAAATGCAGTTACTTACAAACTAAAAATGAGAGATAAGTCCAATTACATTTGAAGAGAGAGCAACAGCATGAGGTTTCTTGTTTGGTTCTGGATGTTGAGTAACAGGCTTATTTGCAGGTGGAAGGAACCCTTCAGGGAACTCACTTGTACTTTCAGAATGCGGGTGTAGAGGGCTGAATTCCAGCTCTTGGGAGAAGATTGTGACGAAAACCCCCTCCCTGCATAGTCATTTCCCATTGGAAATGGAGTGGGTGGCAGGCCTGGTGGAAAATGGTCTCCAGGTTCCCATACACGAATCCTGGGAGAGGTGGAGGAAAAAAAAGGTCCTCTTCTCATGTACTGACTCCTTGGGTCAACTGGAAACAAGGCACCTCTGACTGGAGGGAAAGGTGCCAACACAGAGCCAGAGCCAGTTGCTTGGTTTTCAGCATGGAGAGGTGATTCAGGCACATCAGAGTCCCTGAGTTCGACTATGGTCTCCTTGCTACTGGATTGCCTTGGTAAAGACGTAGGCCCATCCCATTTATCCAAAGGAGGCATATTAGGAGTTCTGTGTTCTGCTGGTCCCGATGGTCTACCACAATTTGAGTAAAACCCATCTTGCCTTTGTAGAGGAAGACGTGGATCAGAAGACTATGGTTGGCCTGGTGGAGGGATCATCAGCCTGCTGGCCTGTTCCCCTGGAGGAGAGAGGGGCCCATTCTGAGAAGGTGCTCTCTGAAAATCAGTGAAGGTACCACAGCTGGATTGTCTTCCTTTACTGCTAGTCGCATGGTCCCGAGCATTCTCCAGGGCCCCTTGACCCTCTTCCTCCTCCCACTGGAGTGAAAGGTGAGAGTGTGAGTGGACCACTCTTTTCAAAATGAGGAGGTCTCCTTTCCGATGAAGGCTGACCTATTGGTGAGGGCCCATTTGGAGAAGGCTCTCTGCCCATTGCTGAGTTGGAAACATCCAGTGCATCATAGGGATCTTTTTCTACAAGTTCAAATCTAAGCTCCTTCTCAGTTAATTTTTGACTGTTGCGCGCATTTTGTTTCCTGAAATAACTGAGGTTTCTTTCAGCAATCCGAGCTGCCAACTCACTAGCATGTGCTTCTTTCTCAGAGGAAATAATCTTCCCCAGACAGGAATGAGTGGTTCTCTGCAATTCTTCTTCAAGACATTGGGCTCTCTTTCTGTAGGTCTCCAGCTCTTCCATTGTATGGCTCAACTTTTCTTCGACTTTGGAAAGTTTCTCCTCTTGCTCCTCCCGGGAGTTTTTCTCCACTCTTAATTTCCTGTGCAGTTTCATCATATTTTCTTGATAGCGTTCCACCATGACTTTAAAGTTCTTCTGTAGGGTCTCATTCTCACTTTGCAGCTGTGCATTTTCTGACTGCAAGGATGACTGTTCAGTCTGCAGACTTTTAAGGTGTTCTGTAAGGTCTTCCGTGGTTTTCGCCACTTCAGATGAGAAAGTACATTTCTGATTTCTTCCTCCTGCCAAGATTTCTAAGGAGGCCTTTAGCTTAGCACCATAAACCAGGTTCCTCAAAGCTCCTTTGGATTCATCCTCCAAGTGAGCACCAATTTCTGGTTCACTCGTCCTTCCCAATTCCAGGTGACCACCATCCCTTCTCCAAGCTCCCAGGCTTGGAGAAGACCTATCCTTCATCTTCAGCAAGCATACACTCAGAGACTCCATGTGATTTTCTGTGTCCCTTAGAACTTGTTCTCCAGCGACTTTAGAGTCCTCTAATGTGATTTTTGCTTTATATTGGACACCTCCTTGTTCCCTCTGTGCTTCAGCTTCTCCTTGTATTGTTGGTCTCTGCGTTTGCGGAAGTTGGGATCCTTCATTCAAAACCTCTTTCATTGCCAGCTTCAGTTCTTCCTCATTGACTTGAAAGAGTCTCCAGTTTGTTTTAGCTTCAGCTATTTGTGATCTGAGGGATTCAGCTTCACCTTGGAGGGACTGTATCCTTCTTGATAGATGCGCCATCGTTTCATCCTGTTGACCATGTTTAGCCTTCTGTGATTTGAGCTCTTCTTCCAGAAAGAGCATTTCAACGCCATGGCTGGATTCGGACCTATGCAGCTTTTCGTAGGTTGCCTCCAGATGTTGTGCTTCCCTTGAACCCTTCTCAAACCTGCAATCCTTTAAAGATGAATGTAAGGCTTCATGTTCTTTTTCAACAAGGCTAACTTTCTCAAGAAGTCCACATTTTTTTTCAATAAGTCCAGCAAGATTTAGAGCCAGTTTTTTTTTCTCTTCCCACGTACAGCCTGCTTCCAACCGACCGAAAACTTCTCCAGAAAAGTGAGAGAACAGCAAAAAATCCAAGAGCTGTACACATCACCAACTCCCAAGGAAAGCCATAAGAAAGATGGCCTGGCTTCATGTCTTCGGACAATGCTGCCACAACCCTGGGTGCTTCTTCCAGAACCACCCACTAGTATGGCTGAGAGGCAGCCCTTGGCTCCTCCATCACGCCAAGACGGCTTTGGCTCTTGCCACCACAACCTCAGCCTGCCCAGGCAGGCCAACACAGGCTGTGGACACTCAGGTGTTTGGTCAGGAACTCCAACCTGCACCAGGCAACGGAGCAGACCACTGTGATCCCCTTCAGGGGCTGAGCGTATGGCGGGTGCTGGGCGTATGGCGGTAGGAGCCATGATCAAGGGCTCCCAGGAGCCTTGTTGTGCTCAACTGCCCATCGGGGGAGTCTTGTCCCCTTCCCTACCCAGTGCATCCTCAAGTTCCACAGGTTTAGGTCCCTCCCACTCCAGCCAGAGAGAATTCCTCTCCATGCCACCCACCCCTTGATTTGGTTTAGGCCAGGCCAAGGCGGGGCTAAGTAGGAAGATTCCATCCAGTCATAATAACATTCAGTTTGATGTCACTCAAATTCTAAAGCTTTCTAAACTGTGTTCCAACAGCTTTTATGGCCTATATTGGTCTTTGTGTCCTTTGCCTTTTGTTTTAGTGACTCAGTCCTTTCCCTGCCCTTGTGCTCTCCCTATTTCCTTCCTTCCTTGCTTCCTTCCTCCCTTCCTGGTTATTCTCCTTTTCTTCTTCCTTCTTTTCTACCTCCCTCCATCCCTCCAACTTTGCCTCCCTCCCTTCCAACTTTCCCTCTCCTTTCCCTCCATTTTCTTTTCTTGCAAGTGTTTGGGGTGAAAGTCCATGGCAGGCCATCCCCAAGCTAGGCAAGGTCACTGCCACTGAGCTACAACATCCCCAGACCTGCTGCCACTTCCTATGCAAGTAATCTGAATTACCTCTAAAGAGAAACTCTCACATTAGTCTACTTTCAAAGTAATTTCAGAAGAGTTGCTAACATGGGCACAAGTCAGTTCTGAGAAGTCATTTTTGAAAAGCACGGCACAGCTAATGTTTCAAAAAAGAAGGAGTTGAAAACTTTAGTTGGTTTTCATGTCAGCATTTCTAGATTAGTATTTGTTGAAAATTCTTCAAACTCTTCTTTCAGATGGTTTTTTTTTTTTTTTTGGTATTTTCATGGGCTTGAAAACATCTAAGGAAGCTGGCTGGTCCTTAAAAATATATAGCCAAGAGAAGGATGGATGTGACTCTCTGAAATGGATGTAACTCCTGGACATTAATTATATTGTTGATGTTAAGACAAAGAGTTCATGGCTTGATGTACAAAAAGGACATCCCAACATATTGTTTTCCTCCCAAGTTAACACTTGACTAGTTGATGATTCACATATGAGGTTCGAAGGAGAAGATGCACAAGTAATCACTGGTTTTGTAAGCGTGCAAGTTCCAAGCCCATAGGCCACCATGCATGATTAGACCTGTTGTTATTTACACTTACATGGCCAGAGCTGTTTCACTGTCTAAAAGTTGCCAAATGAGAGTAGCTTGTTTTCCTCTCCAGGACCTGTATCGAATGACCAGCTCTCAAGTGGACTTCCCTGAGCCTTTTCAGTAACTGAACATGCGAGTCCAAAACACTTTAGTCCTACTACTAAGAAGGATACTCACTGTAACACTGTTTTTCTGACCATTAAATGGACAATAATAACA
>NW_027516555.1:0-56989 GCF_048772815.1 Callospermophilus lateralis | reverse complement strand
CTATATAGATAGATGTGTTGGAAGTCTACATCAAACCACGGTTTGTGCTAGCTCCTTGAAACTTGACAAAATAAAATAGTTCCAAGTTCTGCCTTTGTGCTTTGTTTCCTCGTGAAATAGCCACAAGCAGAGACTGCGTAAAACACATTCATTGGAAAGGTGTTGCCAAGCTTAAAAAAATCTACTGGTTTTCTGAATACTCGGCAAATTTTTTTTCATCCGATGTTGATTATCTCTGTGGTAATGATCAGGTCACTAAGTCCACTTAGCTGCCCAATATTCATTCTTCTAGGATGAAGCGTTTGTTACCAGTAACAGTTTGAGTTTTTAGGTTTCACTCTTTCCTCCTATATACATAGATGTGTTTGGAAGTCTAAATCAAACCCGGTTTGTGCTAGCTCCTTGAAACTTGACAAAATAAGGTAGTTCTAAATTCTGTCTTTGTGGTTTGTTTCCTCTTGAAATAGCCACAAGCAGAGACTGCGTAAAACACATTCATGGGAAAGGTGTGCTAATCTTCCAAAAACTACTGGTTTTCTGAATACTCGGCAAATTTTTTTCCATTTGATCTTGATGATCTCTGTGGTAATGATCAGGTCACTAAGTCCACTTAGCTGCCCAGTATTCACTCTTCTAGTATGAAGCGTTCGTTACAAGTAACAGTTTGAGTTTTTAGGTTTCACTCTATTTCCTCCTATATAGATAGATGTGTTTGGAAGTCTAAATCAAACACGGTTTGTGCTAGCTCCTTGAAACTTGACAAAATAAAATAGGTCCAAGTTCTGCCTTTGCGGTTTCTTTCCTCTTGAAATAGCCACAAGCAGAGACTGCGTAAAACACATTCATATGAAAGGTGTGCCAAGCTTGTAAAAAACTAATGGTTTTCTGAATACTCGGCAAATTTTTTTTCATTTGATATTGATGATCTCTGTGGTATTGATCAGTTCACTAAGTCCACTCAGCTGCCCAATATTCACTCTTCTAGGATGAAGTGTGCGTTACCAGTAACACTTTGAGTTTTAAGGTTTCACTCTATTTCCTCCTATATAGATTGAATTGTTTGGCAGTCTAAATCAAACACAGTTTGTGTCAGCTCCTTGAAACTTGACAAAATAAAGTAGTTCTAAGTTCTCTCTTTGTGGTTTGTTTCCTCTTGAAATAGCCACAAGCAGAGACTGCGTAAAACACATTCATTGAAAGGTGTGCCAAGCTTCCAAAAAACTACTGGTTTTCTGAATATTCTGCAAATTTTTTTTCATCCGATCTTGATGATTTCTGTGGTAATGATCAGTTCACTAAGTCACTTAGCTGCCCAATATTCACTCTTCTAGGATGAAGCGTTCGTTAACAGTAACAGTTTGAGTTTTTAGGTTTCACTCTATTTCCTCCTATATAGATAGATGTGTTTGGAAGTCTAAATCAAACACGGTTTGTGCTAGCTCCTGGAAACTTGACAAAATAAAGTAGTTCTAAGTTCTGTCTTTGTGGTTTGTTTCCTGTTGAAATAGTCACAAGCAGAGACTGTGTAAAACACATTCATTGGAAAGGTGTGCCAAGCTTCCAAAAAACTACTGGTTTTCTGAATACTCGGCAAATTTTTTTTCATCCGATATTGATGATCTCTGTGGTAATGATCGCAACACTAAGTCCACTTAGCTGCCCAATATTCACTCTTTTAGGATGAAGCGTTCGTTACCAGTAACAGTTTGAGTTTTTAGGTTTCACTCGTTTTCCTCCTATATAGATAGATGTGTTTGGAAGTCTAAATCAAACACGGTTTGTGCTAGCTCCTTGAAACTTGACAAAATAAAGTAGTTCTAACTTCTTTCTTTGTGGTTGGTTTCCTCTTGAAATAGCCACAAGCAGAGACTGCATAAAACACATTCATATGAAAGGTGTGCCAACCTTCTAAAAAACTACTGGTTTTCTGAATACTCGGCAATTTTTTTTCATTTGATTTTGATCATCTCTGTGGTAATGATCAGGTCACTAAGTCCACTTAGCTGCCCAGTATTCACTCTTCTAGTATGAAGCGTTCCTTACAAGTAACAGTTTGAGTTTTTAGGTTTCACTCTATTTCCTCCTATATAGATAGATGTGTTTGGAAGGCTAAATCAAACACGGTTTGTGCTAGCTCCTTGAAACTTAACAAAATAAAGTAGTTCTAAGTTCTGTCTTTGTGGTTTGTTTCCTCTTGAAATAGCCACAAGCAGAGATGCGTAAAACACATTCATTGGAAAGGTGTGCCAAGCTTCCAAAAAACTACTGGTTTTCTGAATACTCGGCAAACTTTTTTTCATCCGATGTTGATGATCTCTGTGGTAATGATCAGGTCACTAAGTCCACTTAGCTGCCCAATATTAACTCTTCTAGGATGAAGCGTTCCTTACCAGTAACAGTTTGAGTTTTTAGGTTTCATTCTTTCCTCCTATATACATAGATGTGTTTGGACGGCTAAATCAAACATGGTTTGTGCTAGCTCCTTGAAACTTGACAAAATAAAGTAGTTCTAAATTCTGTCTTGGTGGTTTGTTTCCTCTTGAAATAGCCACAAGCAGAGACTGCGTAAAACACATTCATATGAAAGGTGTGCCAAGCTTCTAAAAGACTACTGGTTTTCTGAATACTCGGCAAATTTTTTTTCATTTGATGTTGATGATCTCTGTGGTATTGATCAGGTCACTAAGTCCACTTAGCTGCCCAGTATTCACTCTTCTAGGATGAAGCGTTTGTTACCAGTAACAGTTTGAGTTTTTAGGTTTCACTTTATTTCCTCCTGTATAGATAGATGTGTTTGGAAGGCTAAATCAAACACGGTTTGTGCTAGCTCCTTGAAACTTGACAAAATAAAGTAGTTCTCAGTTCTGTCTTTGTGGTTGGTTTCCTCTTGAAATAGCCACAAGCAGAGACTGCGTAAAACACATTCATTGGAAAGGTGTGCCAAGCTTCCAAAAAACTACTGGTTTTCTGAATACTCGGCAAATTTTTTTTCATTTGATTTTGATCATCTCTGTGGTAATGATCAGGTCACTAAGTCCACTTAGCTGCCCAGTATTCACTCTTCTAGTATGAAGCGTTCGTTACAAGTAACAGTTTGAGTTTTTAGGTTTCACTCTATTTTCCTCCTATATAGATAGATGTGTTTGGAAGGCTAAATCAAACACGGTTTGTGCTAGCTCCTTGAAACTTAACAAAATAAAGTAGTTCTAAGTTCTGTCTTTGTGGTTTGTATCCTCTTGAAATTAGCCACAAGCAGAGACTGCGTAAAACACATTCATTGGAAAGGTGTGCCAAGCTTCCAAAAACTACTGGTTTTCTGAATACTCGGCAAACTTTTTTTCATCCGATGTTGATGATCTCTGTGGTAATGATCAGGTCACTAAGTCCACTTAGCTGCCCAATATTAACTCTTCTAGGATGAAGCGTTCCTTACCAGTAACAGTTTGAGTTTTTAGGTTTATTCTTTCCTCCTATATACATAGATGTGTTTGGACGGCTAAATCAAACAAGGTTTGTGCTAGCTCCTTGAAACTTGACAAAATAAAGTAGTTCTAAATTCTGTCTTGGTGGTTTGTTTCCTCTTGAAATAGCCACAAGCAGAGACTGCGTAAAACACATTCATATGAAAGGTGTGCCAAGCTTCTAAAAAACTACTGGTTTTCTGAATACTCGGCAAATTTTTTTTTCATTTGATGTTGATGATCTCTGTGGTATTGATCAGGTCACTAAGTCCACTTAGCTGCCCAGTATTCACTCTTCTAGGATGAAGCGTTTGTTACCAGTAACAGTTTGAGTTTTTAGGTTTCACTTTATTTCCTCCTGTATAGATAGATGTGTTTGAAGGCTAAATCAAACACGGTTTGTGCTAGCTCCTTGAAACTTGACAAAATAAAGTAGTTCTCAGTTCTGTCTTTGTGGTTGTTTTCCTCTTGAAATAGCCACAAGCAGAGACTGCGAAAACACATTCATTGGAAAGGTGTGCCAAGCTTCCAAAAAACTACTGGTTTTCTGAATACTCGGCAAATTTTTTTTCATTTGATTTTGATCATCTCTGTGGTAATGATCAGGTCACTAAGTCCACTTAGCTGCCCAGTATTCACTCTTCTAGTATGAGCATTCGTTACAAGTAACAGTTTGAGTTTTTAGGTTTCACTCTATTTCCTCCTATATAGATAGATGTGTTTGGAAGGCTAAATCAAACACGGTTTGTGCTAGCTCCTTGAAACTTAACAAAATAAAGTAGTTCTAAGTTCTGTCTTTGTGGTTTGTTTCCTCTTGAAATAGCCACAAGCAGAGACTGCGTAAAACACATTCATTGGAAAGGTGTGCCAAGCTTCCAAAAAACTACTGGTTTTCTGAATACTCGGCAAACTTTTTTTCATCCGATGTTGATGATCTCTGTGGTAATGATCAGGTCACTAAGTCCACTTAGCTGCCCAATATTAACTCTTCTAGGATGAAGCGTTCGTTACCAGTAACAGTTTGAGTTTTAGGATTCACTCTTTCCTCCTATATACATAGATGTGTTTGGACGTCTAAATCAAACACGGTTTGTGCTAGCTCCTTGAAACTTGACATAACAAAGTAGTTCTATGTTCTGTCTTTGTGGTTTGTTTCCTCTTGAAATAGCCACAAGCAGAGACTGCGTAAAACACCTTCATGGGAAAGGTGTGCCAAGATTCCAAAAAACTACTGGTTTTCTGAATACTCGGCAAATTTTTTTTTTCATTTGATCTTGATGATCTCTGTGGTAATGATCAGGTCACTAAGTCCACTAAGCTGCCCAGTATTCACTCTTCTAGGATGAAGTGTTCGTTACCAGTAACAGTTTGAGTTTTTAGGTTTCACTCTATTTCCTCCTATATAGATTGAATTGTTTGGCAGTCTAAATCAAACACGGTTTGTGCTAGCTCCTTGAAACTTGACAAAATAAAGTAGTTCTAAGTTCTGTCTTTGTGGTTTGTTTCCTCTTGAAATAGCCACAAGCAGAGACTGCGTAAAACACATTCATTGGAAAGGAGTGCCAAGCTTCCAAAAAACTACTGGTTTTCTGAATACTTGGCAAATTTTTTTTCATCCGATCTTGATGATCTCTGTGGTAATGATCAGTTCACTAAGTCCACTTAGTTCCCCAATATTCACTCTTCTAGGATGAATCGTTCATTACCAGTAACAGTTTGAGTTTTTAGGTTTCACTCTATTTCCTCCTATATAGATAGATGTGTTTGGAAGTCTAAATCAAACACTTTTTGTGCTAGCTCCTGGAAACTTGACAAAAGAAAATAGTTCTAAGTTCTGTCTTTGTGGTTTGTTTCCTGTTGAAATAATCACAAGCAGAGACTGTGTAAAACACATTCATTGGAAAGGTGTGCGAAGCTTCCAAAAAACTACTGGTTTTCTGAATATTCGGAAAATTTTTTTTCATCCGATGTTGATGATCTCTGTGGTAATGATCAGGTCACTAAGTCCACTTAGCTGCCCAATATTCACTATTCTAGGATGAAGCGTTCGTTATCAGTAACAGT
The DNA here is from genome assembly GCF_048772815.1 of Callospermophilus lateralis. Taxonomy (NCBI): domain Eukaryota; kingdom Metazoa; phylum Chordata; class Mammalia; order Rodentia; family Sciuridae; genus Callospermophilus; species Callospermophilus lateralis. The sequence continues at coordinate 51,464 of NW_027516555.1, read as the reverse complement.
TTGAGTTTTTAGGTTTCACTCTTTCCTCCTATATACATAGATGTGTTTGGAAGTCTAAATCAAACACGGTTTGTGCTAGCTCCTGAAACTTGACAAAATAAAGTAGTTCTAAATTCTGTCTTTGTGGTTTGTTTCCTCTTGAAGTAGCCACAACAGAGACTGCGTAAAACACATTCATGGGAAAGGTGTGCCAAGCTTCCAAAAAACTATTTGTTTTCTGAATACTCTGCAAATTTTTTTTCATTTGATCTTGATGATCTCTGTGGTAATGATCAGGTCACTAAGTCCTCTTAGCTGCCCAGTATTCACTCTTCTAGGATGAAACGTTCGTTACAAGTAACAGTTTGAGTTTTTAGGTTTCACTCTACTTCCTCCTATATAGATAGATGTGTTTGGAAGGCTAAATCAAACACGGTTTGTGCTAGCTCCTTGAAACTTGACAAAATAAAGTAGTTCTCAGTTCTGTCTTTGTGGTTGGTTTCCTCTTGAAATAGCCACAAGCAGAGACTGCGTAAAACACATTCATTGGAAAGGTGTGCCAAGCTTCCAAAAAACTACTGGTTTTCTGAATACTGGGAAAATTTTTTTCATTTGATTTTGATGATCTCTGTGGTAATGATCAGGTCACTAAGTCCACTTAGCTGCCCAGTATTCACTCTTCTAGTATGAAGCGTTCGTTACAAGTAACAGTTTGAGTTTTTAGGTTTCACTCTATTTCCTCCTATATAGATAGATGTGTTTGGAAGTCTAAATCAAACACGGTTTGTGCTAGCTCCTTGAAACTTGACAAAATAAAATAGGTCCAAGTTCTGCCTTTGTGGTTTTTTTCCTCTTGAAATAGCCACAAGCAGAGACTGCGTAAAACACATTCATATGAAAGGTGTGCCAAGCTTGTAAAAAACTAATGGTTTTCTGAATACTCGGCAAATTTTTTTTTCATTTGATATTGATGATCTCTGTGGTATTGATCAGTTCACTAAGTCCACTCAGCTGCCCAATATTCACTCTTCTAGGATGAAGTGTGCGTTACCAGTAACACTTTGAGTTTTAAGGTTTCACTCTATTTCCTCCTATATAGATTGAATTGTTTGGCAGTCTAAATCAAACACGGTTTTTTCCAGCTCCTTGAATCTTGACAAAATAAAGTAGTTCTAAGTTCTGTCTTTGTGGTTTTTTCCTCTTGAAATAGCCACAAGCAGAGACTGCGTAAAACACATTCATTGGAAAGGAGTGCCAAGCTTCCAAAAAACTACTGGTTTTCTGAATACTTGGCAAATTTTTTTTTTTCCGATCTTGATGAGCTCTGTGGTAATGATCAGTTCACTAAGTCCACTTAGATCCCCAATATTCACTCTTCTAGGATGAAGCGTTCATTACCAGTAACAGTTTGAGTTTTTAGGTTTCACTCTATTTCCTCCTATATATATAGATGTGTTTGGAAGGATAAATCAAACACGGTTTGTGCTAGCTCCTTGAAACTTGACAAAATAAAGTAGTTCTAAGTTCTGTCTTTGTGGTTTGTTTCCTCTTGAAATAGCCACAAGCAGAGACTGCGTAAAACACATTCATTGGAAAGGTGTGTGAAGCTTCCAAAAAACTACTGGTTTTCTGAATATTCGGAAAAATTTTTTTCATCCGATCTTGATGATCTCTGTGGTAATCATCAGTTCACTAAGTCCACTTAGCTGCCCAATATTCACTTTTCTAGGATGAAGCGTTCGTTACCAGTAACAGTTTGAGTTTTTAGATTTCACTCTATTTCCTCCTATATAGATAGATGTGTTTGGAAGTCTAAATCAAACACGGTTTGTGCTAGCTCCTTGAAACTTGACAAAATAAAGTAGTTCTAACTTCTTTCTTTGTGGTTTGTTTCCTCTTCAAGTAGCCACAAGCAGAGATTGCGTAAAACACATTCATTGGAAAGGTGTGCCCATCTTCCAAAAAACTACTGGTTTTCTGAATACTCGGCAAATTTTTTTTCATCCGATCTTGATGATCTCTGTGGTAATGATCAGTTCACTAAGTCCACTTAGCTGCCCAATATTCACTCTTCTAGGATGAAGCATTCGTTACCAGTAACAGTTTGAGTTTTTAGGTTTCACTCTATTTTCCCCTATATAGATAGATGTGTTGGAAGTCTACATCAAACACGGTTTGTGCTAGCTCCTTGAAACTTGACAAAATAAAATAGTTCCAAGTTCTGCCTTTGTGCTTTGTTTCCTCGTGAAATAGCCACAAGCAGAGACTGCGTAAAACACATTCATTGGAAAGGTGTGCCAAGCTTAAAAAAATCTACTGGTTTTCTGAATACTCGGCAAATTTTTTTTCATCCGATGTTGATTATCTCTGTGGTAATGATCAGGTCACTAAGTCCACTTAGCTGCCCAATATTCATTCTTCTAGGATGAAGCGTTTGTTACCAGTAACAGTTTGAGTTTTTAGGTTTCACTCTTTCCTCCTATATACATAGATGTGTTTGGAAGTCTAAATCAAACACGGTTTGTGCTAGCTCCTTGAAACTTGACAAAATAAGGTAGTTCTAAATTCTGTCTTTGTGGTTTGTTTCCTCTTGAAATAGCCACAAGCAGAGACAGCGTAAAACACATTCATGGGAAAGGTGTGCTAATCTTCCAAAAAACTACTGGTTTTCTGAATACTCGGCAAATTTTTTTCCATTTGATCTTGATGATCTCTGTGGTAATGATCAGGTCACTAAGTCCACTTAGCTGCCCAGTATTTACTCTTCTAGGAGGAAGCGTTCCTTACCAGTAACAGTTTGAGTTTTAAGGTTTCACTCTATTTTCCCCTATATAGACAGATGTGTTTGGAAGTCTAAATCAAACACGGTTTGTGCTAGCTCCTTGAAACTTGACAAAATAAAATAGGTCCAAGTTCTGCCTTTGTGATTTTTTTCCTCTTGAAATAGCCACAAGCAGAGACTGCGTAAAACACATTCATATGAAAGGTGTGCCAAGCTTCTAAAAAACTACTGGTTTTCTGAATAGTCGGCAAATTGTTTTTTCATTTGATATTGATGATCTCTGTGGTATTGATCAGTTCACTAAGTCCACTCAGCTGCCCAATATTCACTCTTCTAGGATGAAGTGTGCGTTACCAGTAACACTTTGAGTTTTAAGGTTTCACTCTATTTCCTCCTATATAGATTGAATTGTTTGGCAGTCTAAATCAAACACGGTTTGTGCCAGCTCCTTGAATCTTGACAAAATAAAGTAGTTCTAAGTTCTGTCTTTGTGGTTTTTTTCCTCTTGAAATAGCCACAAGCAGAGACTGCGTAAAACACATTCATTGGAAAGGAGTGCCAAACTTCCAAAAAACTACTGGTTTTCTGAATACTTGGCAATTTTTTTTTTTTTTTCCGATCTTGATGATCTCTGTGGTAATGATCAGTTCACTAAGTCCACTTAGCTCCCCAATATTCACTCTTCTAGGATAAAGCGTTCATTACCAGTAACAGTTTGAGTTTTTAGGTTTCACTCTATTTCCTCCTATATATATAGATGTGTTTGGAAGGATAAATCAAACACGGTTTGTGCTAGCTCCTTGAAACTTGACAAAATAAAGTAGTTCTAAGTTCTGTCTTTGTGGTTTGTTTCCTCTTGAAATAGCCACAAGCAGAGACTGCGTGAAACACATTCATTGGAAAGGTGTGTGAAGCTTCCAAAAAGCTACTGGTTTTCTGAATATTCGGAAAATTTTTTTTCATCCGATCTTGATGATCTCTGTGGTAATCATCAGTTCACTAAGTCCACTTAGCTGCCCAATATTCACTTTTCTAGGATGAAGCGTTCGTTACCAGTAACAGTTTGAGTTTTTAGGTTTCACTCTATTTCCTCCTATATAGTTAGAAGTTTTTGGAAGTCTAAATCAAACACGGTTTTTGCTAGCTCCTTGAAACTTGACAAAATAAAATAGTTCCAAGTTCTGCCTTTGTGGTTTGTTTCCTCTTGAAATAGCCACAAGCAGAGACTGCGTAAAACACATTCATTGGAAAGGTGTTCCAAGCTTAAAAAAAACTACTTTTTTTCTGAATACTCGGCAAATTTTTTTTCATCCGATGTTGATTATCTCTGTGGTAATGATCAGGTCACTAAGTCCACTTAGCTTCCCAATATTCATTCTTCTAGGATGAAGCGTTTGTTACCAGTAACAGTTTGAGTTTTTAGGTTTCACTCTTTCCTCCTATATACATAGATGTGTTTGGAAGTCTAAATCAAACACGGTTTGTGCTAGCTCCTTGAAACTTGACAAAATAAAGTAGTTCTAAGTTCTGTCTTTGTGGTTTGTTTCATCTTGAAATAGCCACAAGCAGAGACTGCGTAAAACGCATTCATGGGAAAGGTGTGCTAATCTTCCAAAAAACTACTGGTTTTCTGAATTCTCGGCAAATTTTTTTTCATTTGATCTTGATGATCTCTGTGGTAATGATCAGGTCACTAAGTCCACTTAGCTGCCCAGTATTCACTCTTCTAGGATGAAGCGTTCCTTACCAGTAACAGTTTGAGTTTTTAGGTTTCACTCTATTTCCTCCTATATAGATAGATGTGTTTGGAAGGCTAAATCAAACACCGTTTATGCTAGCTCCTTGAAACTTGACAAAATAAAGTAGTTCTCAGTTCTGTCTTTGTGGTTGGTTTCCTCTTGAAATAGCCACAAGCAGAGACTGCGTAAAACACATTCATTGGAAAGGTGTGCCAAGCTTCCAAAAAACTACACGTTTCCTGAATACTCGGCAATTTTTTTTTCATCCGATCTTGATGATCTCTGTGGTAATGATCAGTTCACTAAGTCCACTTAGCTGCCCAATATTCACTCTTCTAGGATGAAACGTTCGTTACCAGTAACAGTTTGAGTTTTAAGGTTTCACTCTATTTTCCCCTATATAGATAGATGTGTTTGGAAGTCTAAATCAAACACGGTTTGTGCTAGCTCCTTGAAACTTGACAAAATAAAATAGGTCCAAGTTCTGCCTTTGTGGTTTTTTTCCTCTTGAAATAGCCACAAGCAGAGACTGCGTAAAACACATTCATATGAAAGGTGTGCCAAGCTTCTAAAAAACTACTGGTTTTCTGAATACTCGGCAAATTTTTTTTCATTTGATATTGATGATCTCTGTGGTATTGATCAGTTCACTAAGTCCACTCAGCTGCCCAATATTCACTCTTCTAGGATGAAGTGTGCGTTACCAGTAACACTTTGAGTTTTAAGGTTTCACTCTATTTCCTCCTATATAGATTGAATTGTTTGGCAGTCTAAATCAAACACGGTTTGTGCTAGCTCCTTGAAACTTGACAAAATAAAGTAGTTCTAAGTTCTGTCTTTGTGGTTTGTTTCCTCTTGAAATAGCCACAAGCAGAGACTGCGTAAAACACATTCATTGGAAAGGTGTGTGAAGCTTCCAAAAAACTACTGGTTTTCTGAATATTCGGAAAATTTTTTTTCATCCGATCTTGATGATCTCTGTGGTAATCATCAGTTCACTAAGTCCACTTTGCTGCCCAATATTCACTTTTCTAGGATGAAGCGTTCGTTACCAGTAACAGTTTGAGTTTTTAGGTTTCACTCTATTTCCTCCTATATAGTTAGATGTTTTTGGAAGTCTAAATCAAACACGCTTTGTGCTAGCTCCTTGAAACTTGACAAAAATAGTAGTTCTAAGTTCTGCCTTTGTGGTTTGTTTCCTCTTGAAATAGCCACAAGCAGAGACTGTGTAAAACACATTCATTAGTAAGGTGTGCCAAGCTTCCAAAAAACTACTGGTTTTCTGAATACTCGGCAAATTTTTTTTCATCCGATCTTGATGATCTCTGTGGTAATGATCAGTTCACTAAGTCCAATTAGCTGCCCAATATTCACTCTTCTAGGATGAAGCGTTCGTTACCAGTAACAGTTTGAGTTTTTAGGTTTCACTCTATTTCCTCCTATATAGATAGATGTGTTTGGAAGGCTAAATCAAACACGGTTTGTGCTAGCTCCTTGAAACTGGACAAAATAAATTAGTTCTATGTTCTGTCTTTGTGGTTTGTTTCCTCTTGAAATAGCCACAAGCAGAGACTGTGTAAAACACATTCATTGGAAAGGTGTGCCAAGCTTCCAAAAAACTACTGGTTTTCTGAATACTCAGCAAATTTTTTATCATCCGATCTTGATGATCTCTGTGGTAATGATCAGTTCACTAAGTCCAGTTAGCTGCCCAATATTCACTCTTCTAGGATGAAGCGTTCGTTACCAGTAACAGTTTGAGTTTTTAGGTTTCACTCTATTTCCTCCTATATAGATAGATGTGTTTGGAAGGCTAAATCAAACACGGTTTGTGCTAGCTCCTTGAAACTTGACAAAATAAAGAAGATCCAAGTTCTGCCTTTGTGGTTTGTTTCCACTTGAAATAGCCACTAGCAGAGACTGCGTAAAACACTTTCATTGGAAAGGTGTGCCAAGCTTCCAAAAAACTACTGGTTTTCTGAATACTCGGCAAATTTTTTTTCATCGGATCTTGATGATCTCTGTGGTAATGATCAGGTCACTAAGTCCACTTAGCTGCCCAATATTCACTCTTCTAGGATGAAGCGTTCGTTACCAGTAACAGTTTGAGTTTTTAGGTTTCACTCTATTTCCTCCTATATAGATAGATGTGTTTGGAAGGCTAAATCAAACACGGTTTGTGCTAGCTCCTTGAAACTTGACATAACAAAGTAGTTCTATGTTCTGTCTTTGTGGTTTGTTTCCTCTTGAAATAGCCACAAGCAGAGACTGCGTAAAACACCTTCATGGGAAAGGTGTGCCAAGATTCCAAAAAACTACTGGTTTTCTGAATACTCGGCAAATTTTTTTTTTCATTTGATCTTGATGATCTCTGTGGTAATGATCAGTTCACTAAGTCCACTAAGCTGCCCAGTATTCACTCTTCTAGGATGAAGCGTTCGTTACCAGTAACAGTTTGAATTTTTATTTTTCACTCTATTTCCTCCTATATAGATTGAATTGTTTCGCAGTCTAAATCAAACATGGTTTGTGCTAGCTCCTGAAACTTGACAAAATAAAGTAGTTCTAAATTCTGTCTTTGTGGTTTGTTTCCTCTTGAAGTAGCCACAACAGAGACTGCGAAAAACACATTCATGGGAAAGGTGTGCCAAGCTTCCAAAAAACTACTGGTTTTCTGAATACTCTGCAAATTTTTTTTCATTTGATCTTGATGATCTCTGTGGTAATGATCAGGTCACTAAGTCCACTTAGCTGCCCAGTATTCACTCTTCTAGGATGAAACGTTCGTTACAAGTAACAGTTTGAGTTTTTAGGTTTCACTCTACTTCCTCCTATATAGATAGATGTGTTTGGAAGGCTAAATCAAACACGGTTTGTGCTAGCTCCTTGAAACTTGACAAAATAAAGTAGTTCTCAGTTCTGTCTTTGTGGTTGGTTTCCTCTTGAAATAGCCAAAGCAGAGACTGCGTAAAACACATTCATTGGAAAGGTGTGCCAAGCTTCCAAAAAACTACTGGTTTTCTGAATACTGGGCTAATTTTTTTTCATTTGATTTTGATGATCTCTGTGGTAATGATCAGGTCACTAAGTCCACTTAGCTGCCCAGTATTCACTCTTCTAGTATGAAGCGTTCGTTACAAGTAACAGTTTGAGTTTTTAGGTTTCACTCTATTTCCTCCTATATAGATAGATGTGTTTGGAAGGCTAAATCAAACACGGTTTGTGCCAGCTCCTTGAAACTTGACAAAATAAGGTAGTTCTAAGTTCTGTCTTTGTGGTTTGTTTCCTCTTGAAATAGCCACAAGCAGAGACTGCGTAAAACACATTCATTGGAAAGGTGTGCCAAGCTTCCAAAAAACTACTGGTTTTCTGAATACTCGGCAAATTTTTTATCATCCGACCTTGATGATCTCTGTGGTAATGATCAGGTCACTAAGTCCACTTAGCTGCCCAATATTCACTCTTCTAAGATGAAGCGTTCGTTACCAGTAACAGTTTGAGTTTTTAGGTTTCACTCTATTTCCTCCTATATAGATAGATGTGTTTGGAAGGCTAAATCAAACACGGTTTGTGCTAGCTCATTATAACTTGACAAAATAAATAGTTCTAAGTTCTGTCTTTGTGGTTTGTTTCCTCTTGAAATAGCCACAAACAGAGACTGTGTAAAACACATTCATTGTAAAGGTGTGCCAAGCTTCCAAAAAACTTCTGGTTTTCTGAATACTCTGCAAAATTTTTTTCATCCGATCTTGATGATCTCTGTGGTAATGATCAGTTCACTAAGTCCACTTAGCTGCCCAATATTCACTCTTCTAGGATGAAGCGTTCGTTACCAGTAACAGTTTGAGTTTTTAGGTTTCACTCTATTTTCCCCTATATAGATAGATGTGTTTGGAAGTCTAAATCAAACACGTTTATGCTAGCTCTTTGAAACTTGACAAAATAAAGTAGTTCTAAATTCTGTCTTTGTGGTTTGTTTCCTCTTGAAGTAGCCACAAGCAGAGACTGCATAAAACACATTCATGGAAAAGGTGTGCCAAGCTCCAAAAAACTACTGGTTTTCTGAATACTCAGCAAATTTTTTATCATCCGATCTTGATGATCTCTGTGGTAATGATCAGTTCACTAAGTCCACTTAGCTGCCCAATATTCACTCTTCTAGGATGAAGAGTTCTTTACCAGTAACAGTTTGAGTTTTTAGGTTTCACTCTATTTCCTCCTATATAGATAGATGTGTTTGGAAGGCTAAATCAAATACGGTTTGTGCTAGCTCCTTGAAACTTGACAAAATAAAGTAGTTCTAAGTTCTGTTTTTGTGGTTTGTTTGCTCTTGAAATAGACACAAGCAGAGACTGTGTAAAACACATTCATTGTAAAGGTGTGCCAAGCTTCCAAAAAACTACTGGTTTTCTGAATACTCGGTAAATTTTTTTTCATCCGATCTTGATGATCTCTGTGGTAATGATCAGGTCACTAAGTCCACTTAGCGGCCCAATATTCACTCTTCTAGGATGAAGCGTTCGTTACCAGTAACAGTTTGAGTTTTTAGGTTTCACTCTATTTCCTCCTATAAATAGATGTGTTTGGAAGGGTAAATCAAACACGGTTTGTGCTAGCTCCTTGATACTTGACAAAATAAATCGTTCTAAGTTCTGTCTTTGTGGTTTGTTTCCTCTTGAAATAGCCACAAGCAGAGACTGCGTAAAACACATTCATTGGAAAGGTATGCCAACTTCCAAAAAACTACTGGTTTTCTGAACACTCGGCAAATTTTTTTTCATCCGATGTTGAAGATCTCTGTGGTAATGATCAGGTCACTAAGTCCACTTAGCTGCCCTATATTAACTCTTCTAGGATGAAGCGTTCGTTACCAGTAACAGTTTGAGTTTTTAGGTTTCATTCTTTCCTCCTATATACATAGATGTGTTTGGACGGCTAAATCAAACAAGGTTTGTGCTAGCTTCTTGAAACTTGACAAAATAAAGTAGTTCTAAATTCTGTCTTGGTGGTTTGTTTCCTCTTGAAATAGCCAGAAGCAGAGACTGCATAAAACACATTTATATGAAAGGTGTGCCAAGCTTCTAAAAAACTACTGGTTTTCTGAATACTCGGCAAATTTTTTTTCATTTGATCTTGATGATCTCTGTGGTAATGATCAGGTCACTAAGTCCACTTAGCTGCCCAGTATTCACTCTTCTAGGATGAAGCGTTTGTTACCAGTAACAGTTTGAGTTTTTAGGTTTCACTCTATTTCCTCCTGTATAGATAGATGTGTTTGGAAGGCTAAATCAAACACAGTTTGTGATAGCTCCTTGAAACTTGACAAAATAAAGTAGTTCTCAGTTCTGTCTTTGTGGTTGGTTTCCTCTTGAAATAGCCACAAGCAGAGACTGCGTAAAACACATTCATTGGAAAGGTGTGCAAAGCTTCCAAAAAACTACTGGTTTTCTGAATACTCGGCAAATTTTTTTTCATCCGATCTTGATGATCTCTGTGGTAATGATCAGGTCCCTAAGTCCACTTAGCTGCCCAATATTCACTCTTCTAGGATGAAGCGTTTGTTACCAGTAACAGTTTGAGTTTTTAGGTTTCACTCTATTTCCTCCTATATATATAGATGTGTTTGGAAGGTTAAATCAAACACGGTTTGTGCTAGCTCCTTGAAACTTGACAAAAAAAATAGTTCTAAGTTCTGTCTTTGTGGTTTGTTTCCTCTTGAAATAGCCACAAGCAGAGACTGCGTAAAACACATTCATTGGAAAGGTGTGCAAAGCTTCCAAAAAACGACTGGTTTTCTGAATACTCGGCAAATTTTTTTTCATCCGATCTTGATGATCTCTGTGGCAATGATCAGTTCACTAAGTCCACTTAGCTGCCCAATATTCACTCTTCTAGGATGAAGCGTTCGTTACCAGTAACAGTTTGAGTTTTTAGGTTTCACTCTATTTTCCGCTATATAGATATATGGGTTTGGAAGTCTAAATCAAACACGGTTTGTGCTAGCTCCTTGAAACTTGACAAAAATAAAGTAGTTCTAAATTCTGTCTTTGTGGTTTGTTTCCTCTTGAAGTAGCCACAAGCAGAGACTGCGTAAAACACATTCATGGAAAAGGTGTGCCAAGCTTCCAAAAAACTACTGGTTTTCTGAATACTCGGCAAATGTTTTTCATTTGATCTTGATGATCTCTGTGGTAATGATCAGGTCACTAAGTCCACTTAGCTGCCCAGTATTCACTCTTCTAGAATGAATCATTCGTTACCAGTTACAGTTTGAGATTTTAGGTTTCACTCTATTTCCTCCTATATAGATAGATGTGTTTGGAAGGCTAAATCAAACACGGTTTGTGCTAGCTCCTTGAAACTCGACAAAATAAATAGTTCTAAGTTCTGTCTTTGTGGTTTGTTTCCTCTTGAAATAGCCACAAGCAGAGACTGCGTAAAACACATTCATTGGAAATGTGCCAATCTTCCAAAAAACTACTGGTTTTCTGAATACTCTGCAAATTTTTTTTTTCCGATCTTGATGATCTCTGTGGTAATGATCAGTTCACTAAGTCCACTTAGCTGCCCAATATTCACTCTTCTAGGATAGCGTTCGTTACCAGTAACAGTTTGAGTTTTTAGGTTTCACTCTATTTTCCCCTATATAGATAGATGTGTTTGGGAGTCTAAATCAAACACGGTTTGTGCTAGCTCCTTGACACTTGACAAAATAAAGTAGTTCCAAGTTCTGCCTTTGTGGTTTGTTTCATCTTGAAATAGCCACTAGCAGAGACTGCATAAAACACATTCATTGGCAAGGTGTGCCAAGCTTCCAAAAAACTACTGGTTTTCTGAATACTCGGCAAATTTTTTTTCATCCGATCTTGATGATCTCTGTGGTAATGATCAGGTCACTAAGTCCACTTAGCTGCCCAATATTCACTCTTCTAGGATGAAGCATTTGTTACCAGTAACAGTTTGAGTTTTTAGGTTTCACTCTATTTCCTCCTATATATATAGATGTGTTTGGAAGGCTAAAGCAAACACGGTTTGTGCTACCTCCTTGAAACTTGACAAAATAAATAGTTCTAAGTTCTGTCTTTGTGGTTTGTTTCCTCTTGAAATAGCCACAAGCAGAGACTGCGTAAAACACATTCATTGGAAATGTGCCAATCTTCCAAAAAACTACTGGTTATCTGAATACTCGGCTAATTTTTTTTCATCCGATCTTGATGATCTCTGTGGTAATGATCAGTTCACTAAGTCCACTTAGCTGCCCAATATTCACTCTTCTAGGATGAAGCGTTCGTTACCAGTAACAGTTTGAGATTTAGGTTTCACTCTATTTTCCGCTATATAGATACATGGGTTTGGAAGTCTAAATCAAACACAGTTTGTGCTAGCTCCTTGAAACTTGACAAAATAAAGTAGTTCCAAGGTCTGCCTTTGTGGTTTTTTTCCTCTTGAAATAACCACAAGCAGAGACTGTGTAAAACACATTCATTGGAAAGGTGTGCACAGCTTCCAAAAAACTACTGGTTTTCTGAATACTCGGCAAATTTTTTTTCATCCGATCTTGATGATCTCTGTGGTAATGATCCGGTCACTAAGTCCACTTAGCTTCCCAATTTTCACTCTTTTAGGATGAAGCGTTCATTACCAGTAACAGTTTGAGTTTTTAGGTTTCACTCTATTTCCTCCTATATACATAGATGTGTTTGGAAGTCTAAATCAAACGCGGTTTGTGATACCTCCTTGAAACTTGACAAAATAAAGTAGTTCTAAGTTCTCTCTTTGTGGTTTGTTTCCTCTTGAAATAGCCACAAGCAGAGACTGTGTAAAACACAATCATTGGAAAGGTGTGCCAAGCTTCCAAAAAACTACTGGTTTTCTGAATACTCTACTAATTTTTTTCATCCGTTATTGATGATCTCTGTGGTAATGATCAGTTCACTAAGTCCACTTAGCTCCCCAATATTTACTCTTCTAGTATGAAGCGTTTGTTTCCAGTAGCAGTTTGAGTTTTAGGTTTCACTCTATTTTCCCCTATATAGATAGATTTGTTTGGAAGTCTAAATCAAACACGGTTTGTGCTTGCTCCTTGAAACTTGACAAAATAAAGTAGTTCCACGTTCTGCCTTTGTGGTTTGTTTCCTCCTGAAATAGCCACAAGCAGGGACTGCGTAAAACACATTCATGGGAAAGGTGTGCCAAGCTTCCAAAAAACTACTGGTTTTCTGAATACTCGGCAAATTTTTTTTCATCCGATCATGATGATCTCTGTGGTAATGATCAGGTCACTAAGTCCACATAGCTGCCCAATATTCACTCTTCTAGGATGAAGCGTTCGTTACCAGTAACAGTTTGAGTTTTTAGGTTTCACTCTATTTTCCCCTATTTAGATAGATGTGTTTGGAAGTCTAAATCAAACACGGTTTGTGCTAGCTCCTGGAAACTTGACATAATAAAGTAGTTCTAAGTTCTGTCTTTGTGGTTTGTTTCCTGTTGAAATAATCACAAGCAGAGACTGTGTAAAACACATTCATTGGAAAGGTGTGCCAAGCTTCCAAAAAACTACTGGTTTTCTGAATACTCGGCAAATTTTTTTTCATCCGATCTTGATGATCTCTGTGGTAATGATCGCAACACTAAGTCCACTTAGCTGCCCAATATTCACTCTTCTAGGATGAAGCGTTCGTTACCAGTAACAGTTTGAGTTTTTAGGTTTCACTCTATTTTCCCCTATTTAGATAGATGTGTTTGGAAGTCTAAATCAAACACGGTTTGTGCTAGCTCCTGGAAACTTGACATAATAAAGTAGTTCTAAGTTCTGTCTTTGTGGTTTGTTTCCTGTTGAAATAATCACAAGCAGAGACTGTGTAAAACACATTCATTGGAAAGGTGTGCCAAGCTTCCAAAAAACTACTGGTTTTCTGAATACTCTACAAATTTTTTTCATCCGATCTTGATGATCTCTGTGGTAATGATCAGGTCACTAAGTCCACTTAGCTGCCCAATATTCACTCTTCTAGGATGAAGCGTTCGTTACCAGTAACAGTTTTTGTTATTAGGTTTCACTCTAATTCCTCCTATATAGATAGATGTGTTTGGAAGGTTAAATCAAACACGGTTTGTGCCAGCTCCTTGAAACTTGACAAAAGAAATAGTTCTAAGTTCTGTCTTTGTGGTTTGTTTCCTCTTGAAATAGCCACAAGCAGAGACTGCGTAAAACACATTCATGGGAAAGGTGTGCCAAGATTCCAAAAAACTACTGGTTTTCTGAACACTCGGCAAATTTTTTTTCATCCAATCTTGATGATCTCTGTGGTAATGATCAGTTCACTAAGTCCACTTAGCTGCCCAATATTCACTCTTCTAGAATGAAGCGTTCGTTACCAGTAACAGTTTGAGTTTTTAGGTTTCACTCTGTTTTCCCATATATAGATAGATGTGTTTGGAAGTCTAAATCAAACACGGTTTGTGCTAGCTCCTTGAAACTTGACAAAATAAAGTATTTCCAAGTTCTGCCTTTGTGGTTTGTTTCCTCTTGAAATAGCCACTAGCAGAGACTGCGTAAAACACATTCATTGGAAAGGTGTGCCAAGCTTCCAAAAAACTACTGGTTTTCTGAATTCTCGGCAAAATTTTTTTCATCCGATCTTGATGATCTCTGTGGTAATGATCAGGTCACTAAGTCCACTTAGCTGCCCAATATTCACTCTTCTAGGATGAAGCGTTCGTTACCAGTAACAGTTTGAGTTTTAGGTTTCACTCTATTTCCTACTATATAGATAGATGTGTTTGGAAGGCTAAATCAAACACGGTTTGTGCTAGCTCCTTGAAACTTGACAAAATAAATAGTTCTAAGTTCTGTCTTTGTGGTATGTTTCCTCTTGAAATAGCCACAAGCAGAGACTGCGTAAAACACATTCATTGGAAAGGTGTGCCAAGCTTCCAAAAAACTACTGGTTTTCTGAACACTCGGCAAATTTTTTTTCATCCGATGTTTATGATCTCTGTGGTAATGATCAGGTCACTAAGTCCACTTAGCTGCCCAATATTAACTCTTCTAAGATGAAGCGTTCGTTACCAGTAACAGTTTGAGTTTTTAGGTTTCACTCTATTTCCTTCTATATAGATAGATGTGTTTGGAAGGCTAAAACAAACACGGTTTGTGCTAGCTCCTTGAAACTTGAGAAAATAAAGTAGTTCTCAGTTCTGTCTTTGTGGTTTGTTTCCTCTTGAAATAGCCACAAGCAGAGACTGTGTAAAACACAATCATTGGAAAGGTGTGCCAATCTTCCAAAAAACTACTGGTTTTCTGAATACTCTACAAATTTTTTTCATCCGATCTTGATGATCTCTGTGGTAATGATCAGTTCACTAAGTCCACTTAGCTCCCCAATATTTACTCTTCTAGTATGAAGCGTTCGTTTCCAGTAGCAGTTTGAGTTTTAGGTTTCACTCTATTTTCCCCTATATAGATAGATTTGTTTGGAAGTCTAAATCAAACACGGTTTGTGCTAGCTCCTTGACACTTGACAAAATAAAGTAGTTCCAAGTTCTGCCTTTGTGGTTTGTTTCCTCTTGAAATAGCCACTAGCAGAGACTGCGTAAAACACATTCATTGGAAAGGTGTGCCAAGCTTCCAAAAAACTACTGGTTTTCTGAATTCTCGGCAAAATTTTTTTCATCCGATCTTGATGATCTCTGTGGTAATGATCAGGTCACTAAGTCCACTTAGCTGCCCAATATTCACTCTTCTAGGATGAAGCATTTGTTACCAGTAACAGTTTGAGTTTTTAGGTTTCACTCTATTTCCTCCTATATAGATAGATGTGTTTGGAAGGCTAAATCAAACACGGTTTGTGCTAGCTCCTTGAAACTTGACAAAATAAATACTTCTAAGTTCTGTCTTTGTGGTTTGTTTCCTGTTGAAATAGCCACAAGCAGAGACTGCGTAAAACACATTCATTGGAAAGGTGTGCCAAGCTTCTAAAAAACTACTGGTTATCTGAATACTCGGCTAATTTTTTTTCATCCGATCTTGATGATCTCTGTGGTAATGATCAGTTCACTAAGTCCACTTAGCTGCCCAATATTCACTCTTCTAGGATGAAGCGTTCGTTACCAGTAACAGTTTGAGTTTTTAGGTTTCACTCTATTTTCCGCTATATAGATACATGGGTTTGGAAGTCTAAATCAAACACGGTTTGTGCTAGCTCCTTGAAACTTGACAAAATAAAGTAGTTCCAAGGTCTGCCTTTGTGGTTTGTTTCCTCTTGAAATAACCACAAGCAGAGACTGTGTAAAACACATTCATTGGAAAGGTGTGCCCAGCTTCCTAAAAACTACTGGTTTTCTGAATACTCGGCAAATTTTTTTTCATCCGATCTTGATGATCTCTGTGGTAATGATCAGGTCACTAAGTCCACTTAGCTGCCCAATATTCACTCTTCTAGGATGAAGCGTTTGTTACCAGTAACAGTTTGAGGTTTTAGGTTTCACTCTATTTCCTCCTATATATATAGATGTGTTTGGAAGGCTAAATCAAACACGGTTTGTGCTAGCTCCTTGAAACTTGACAAAATAAATAGTTCTAAGTTCTGTCTTTGTGGTTTGTTTCCTCTTGAAATAGCCACAAGCAGAGACTGCGTAAAACACATTCATTGGAAAGGTGTGCCAAGCTTCCAAAAAACTACTGGTTATCTGAATACTCGGCTAATTTTTTTTCATCCGATCTTGATGATCTCTGTGGTAATGATCAGTTCACTAAGTCCACTTAGCTGCCCAATATTCACTCTTCTAGGATGAAGCGTTCGTTACCAGTAACAGTTTGAGTTTTTAGGTTTCACTCTATTTCCTCCTATATACATAGATGTGTTTGGAAGTCTAAATCAAACGCGGTTTGTGATACCTCCTTGAAACTTGACAAAATAAAGTAGTTCTAAGTTCTGTCTTTGTGGTTTGTTTCCTCTTGAAATAGCCACAAACAGAGACTGTGTAAAACACAATCATTGGAAAGGTGTGCCAAGCTTCCAAAAAACTACTGGTTTTCTGAATACTCTACAAATTTTTTTCATCCGATCGTGATGATCTCTGTGGTAATGATCAGGTCACTAAGTCCACTTAGCTGCCCAATATTCACTCTTCTAGGATGGAGAGTTCCTTACCAGTAACAGTTTTTGTTTTTAGGTTGCACTCTAATTCCTCCTATATAGATAGATGTGTTTGGAAGGCTAAATCAAACACGGTTTGTGCCAGCTCCTTGAAACTTGACAAAATAAATAGTTCTAAGTTCTGTCTTTGTGGTTTGTTTCCTCTTGAAATAGCCACAAGCAGGGTCTGCGTAAAACACATTCATGGGAAAGGTGTGCCAAGCTTCGAAAAACTACTGGTTTTCTGAATACTCGGCTAAATTTTTTTCATCCGATCTTGATGATCTCTGTGGTAATGATCAGTTCACTAAGTCCACTTAGCTGCCCAATATTCACTCTTCTAGGATGAAGCGTTCGTTACCAGTAACAGTTTGAGTTTTTAGGTTTCACTCTATTTTCCGCTATATAGATACATGGGTTTGGAAGTCTAAATCAAACACAGTTTGTGCTAGCTCCTTGAAACTTGACAAAATAAAGTAGTTCCAAGGTCTGCCTTTGTGGTTTTTTTCCTCTTGAAATAACCACAAGCAGAGACTGTGTAAAACACATTCATTGGAAAGGTGTGCCCAGCTTCCAAAAAACTACTGGTTTTCTGAATACTCGGCAAATTTTTTTTCATCCGATCTTGATGATCTCTGTGGTAATGATCCGGTCACTAAGTCCACTTAGCTTCCCAATTTTCACTCTTTTAGGATGAAGCGTTCATTACCAGTAACAGTTTGAGTTTTTAGGTTTCACTCTATTTCCTCCTATATACATAGATGTGTTTGGAAGTCTAAATCAAACGCGGTTTGTGATACCTCCTTGAAACTTGACAAAATAAAGTAGTTCTAAGTTCTGTCTTTGTGGTTTGTTTCCTCTTGAAATAGCCACAAGCAGAGACTGTGTAAAACACAATCATTGGAAAGGTGTGCCAAGCTTCCAAAAAACTACTGGTTTTCTGAATACTCTACTAATTTTTTTCATCCGTTATTGATGATCTCTGTGGTAATGATCAGTTCACTAAGTCCACTTAGCTCCCCAATATTTACTCTTCTAGTATGAAGCGTTTGTTTCCAGTAGCAGTTTGAGATTTAGGTTTCACTCTATTTTCCCCTATATAGATAGATTTGTTTGGAAGTCTAAATCAAACACGGTTTGTGCTAGCTCCTTGACACTTGACAAAATAAAGTAGTTCCAAGTTCTGCCTTTGTGGTTTGTTTCCTCTTGAAATAGCCACTAGCAGAGACTGCGTAAAACACATTCATTGGAAAGGTGTGCCAAGCTTCCAAAAAACTACTGGTTTTCTGAATTCTCGGCAAAATTTTTTTCATCCGATCTTGATGATCTCTGTGGTAATGATCAGGTCACTAAGTCCACTTAGCTGCCCAATATTCACTCTTCTAGGATGAAGCATTTGTTACCAGTAACAGTTTGAGTTTTTAGGTTTCACTCTATTTCCTCCTATATAGATAGATGTGTTTGGAAGGCTAAATCAAACACGGTTTGTGCTAGCTCCTTGAAACTTGACAAAATAAAGTAGTTTTAAATTCTGTCTTTGTGGTTTGTTTCCTCTTGAAATAGCCACAAGCAGAGACTGCGTAAAACACCTTCAGTGGAACGGTGTGCCAAGCTTCCAAAAAACTACTGGTTTTCTGAATACTCGGCAATTATTTTTTTCATTTGATCTTGATGATCTCTGTGGTAATGATCAGTTCACTAAGTCCACTTAGCTGCCCAATATTCACTCTTCTAGGATGAAGCGTTCGTTACCAGTAACAGTTTGAGTTTTTAGGTTTCACTCTATTTTCCGCTATATAGATACATGGGTTTGGAAGTCTAAATCAAACACGGTTTGTGGTAGGTATTTGAAACTAGACAAAATAAAGTAGTTCCAAGGTCTGCCTTTGTGGTTTGTTTCCTCTTGAAATAACCACAAGCAGAGACTGTGTAAAACACATTCATTGGAAAGGTGTGCCCAGCTTCCAAAAAACTACTGGTTTTCTGAATACTCGGCAAATTTTTTTTCATCCGATCTTGATGATCTCTGTGGTAATGATCCGGTCACTAAGTCCACTTAGCTGCCCAATTTTCACTCTTCTAGGATGAAGCATTCATTACCAGTAACAGTTTGAGTATTTAGGTTTCAGTCTATTTCCTCCTATACACATAGATGTGTTGGAAGTCTAAATCAAACGCGGTTTGTGATACCTCCTTGAAACCTGACAAAATAAAGTAGTTCTAAGTTCTGTCTTTGTGGTTTGTTTCCTCTTGAAATAGCCACAAACAGAGACTGTGTAAAACACAATCATTGGAAAGGTGTGCCAATCTTCCAAAAAACTACTGGTTTTCAGAATACTCTACAAATTTTTTTCATCCGATCTTGATGATCTCTGTGGTAATGATCAGGTCACTAAGTCCACTTAGCTGCCCAATATTCACTCTTCTAGGATGAAGCGTTCGTTACCAGTAACAGTTTTTGTTATTAGGTTTCACTCTAATTCCTCCTATATAGATAGATGTGTTTGGAAGGCTAAATCAAACACGGTTTGTGCCAGCTCCTTGAAACTTGACAAAATAAATAGTTCTAAGTTCTGTCTTTGTGGTTTGTTTCCTCTTGAAATAGCCACAAGCAGAGACTGCGTAAAACACATTCATGGGAAAGGTGTGCCAAGATTCCAAAAAACTACTGGTTTTCTGAACACTCGGCAAATTTTTTTTCATCCAATCTTGATGATCTCTGTGGTAATGATCAGTTCACTAAGTCCACTTAGCTGCCCAATATTCACTCTTCTAGGATGAAGCGTTCGTTACCAGTAACAGTTTGAGTTTTTAGGTTTCAGTCTGTTTTCCCATATATAGATAGATGTGTTTGGAAGTCTAAATCAAACACGGTTTGTGCTAGCTCCTTGAAACTTGACAAAATAAAGTATTTCCAAGTTCTGCCTTTGTGGTTTGTTTCCTCTTGAAATAGCCACTAGCAGAGACTGCGTAAAACACATTCATTGGAAAGGTGTGCCAAGCTTCCAAAAAACTACTGGTTTTCTGAATTCTCGGCAAAATTTTTTTCATCCGATCTTGATGATCTCTGTGGTAATGATCAGGTCACTAAGTCCACTTAGCTGCCGAATATTCACTCTTCTAGGATGATGCGTTCGTTACCAGTAACAGTTTGAGTTTTTAGGTTTCACTCTATTTCCTACTATATAGATAGATGTGTTTGGAAGGCTAAATCAAACACGGTTTGTGCTAGCTCCTTGAAACTTGACAAAATAAATAGTTCTAAGTTCTGTCTTTGTGGTTTGTTTCCTCTTGAAATAGCCACAAGCAGAGACTGCGTAAAACACATTCATTGGAAAGGTGTGCCAAGCTTCCAAAAAACTACTGGTTTTCTGAACACTCGGCAAATTTTATTTCATCCGATGTTTATGATCTCTGTGGTAATGATCAGGTCACTAAGTCCACTTAGCTGCCCAATATTAACTCTTCTAAGATGAAGCGTTCGTTACCAGTAACAGTTTGAGTTTTTAGGTTTCACTCTATTTCCTCCTATATAGATAGATGTGTTTGGAAGGCTAAAACAAACACGGTTTGTGCTAGCTCCTTGAAACTTGACAAAATAAAGTAGTTCTCAGCTCTGTCTTTGTGGTTTGTTTCCTCTTGAAATAGCAACAAGCAGAGACTGTGTAAAACACAATCATTGGAAAGGTGTGCCAATCTTCCAAAAAACTACTGGTTTTCTGAATACTCTACAAATTTTTTTCATCCGATCTTGATGATCTCTGTGGTAATGATCAGTTCACTAAGTCCACTTAGCTCCCCAATATTTACTCTTCTAGTATGAAGCGTTCGTTTCCAGTAGCAGTTTGAGTTTTAGGTTTCACTCTATTTTCCCCTATATAGATAGATTTGTTTGGAAGTCTAAATCAAACACGGTTTGTGCTAGCTCCTTGACACTTGACAAAATAAAGTAGTTCCAAGTTCAGCCTTTGTGGTTTGTTTCATCTTGAAATAGCCACTAGCAGAGACTGCGTAAAACACATTCATTGGAAAGGTGTGCCAAGCTTCCAAAAAACTACTGGTTTTCTGAATACTCGGCAAATTTTTTTTTCATCCGATCTTGATGATCTCTGTGGTAATGATCAGGTCACTAAGTCCACTTAGCTGCCCAATATTCACTCTTCTAGGATGAAGCATTTGTTACCAATAACAGTTTGAGTTTTTAGGTTTCACTCTATTTCCTCCTATATAGATAGATGTGTTTGGAAGGCTAAATCAAACACGGTTTGTGCTAGCTCCTTGAAACTTGACAAAATAAATACTTCTAAGTTCTGTCTTTGTGGTTTGTTTCCTGTTGAAATAGCCACAAGCAGAGACTGCGTAAAACACATTCATTGGAAAGGTGTGCCAAGCTTCTAAAAAACTACTGGTTATCTGAATACTCGGCTAATTTTTTTTCATCCGATCTTGATGATCTCTGTGGTAATGATCAGTTCACTAAGTCCATTTAGCTGCCCAATATTCACTCTTCTAGGATGAAGCGTTCGTTACCAGTAACAGTTTGAGTTTTTAGGTTTCACTCTATTTTCCGCTATATAGATACATGGGTTTGGAAGTCTAAATCAAACACGGTTTGTGCTAGCTCCTTGAAACTTGACAAAATAAAGTAGTTCCAAGGTCTGCCTTTGTGGATTGTTTCCTCTTGAAATAACCACAAGCAGAGACTGTGTAAAACACATTCATTGGAAAGGTGTGCCCAGCTTCCCAAAAACTACTGGTTTTCTGAATACTCGGCAAATTTTTTTTCATCCGATCTTGATGATCTCTGTGGTAATGATCAGGTCACTAAGTCCACTTAGCTGCCCAATATTCACTCTTCTAGGATGAAGCGTTTGTTACCAGTAACAGTTTGAGTTTTTAGGTTTCACTCTATTTCCTCCTATATATATATAGATGTGTTTGGAAGGCTAAATCAAACACGGTTTGTACTAGCTCCTTGAAACTTGACAAAATAAATAGTTCTAAGTTCTGTCTTTGTGGTTTGTTTCCTCTTGAAATAGCCACAAGCAGAGACTGCGTAAAACACATTCATTGGAAAGGTGTGCCAAGCTTCCAAAAAACTACTGGTTATCTGAATACTCGGCTAATTTTTTTTCATCCGATCTTGATGATCTCTGTGGTAATGATCAGTTCACTAAGTCCACTTAGCTGCCCAATATTCACTCTTCTAGGATGAAGCGTTCGTTACCAGTAACAGTTTGAGTTTTTAGGTTTCACTCTATTTTCCGCTATATAGATACATGGGTTTGGAAGTCTAAATCAAACACGGTTTGTGCTAGCTATTTGAAACTTGACAAAATAAAGTAGTTCCAAGGTCTGCCTTTGTGGTTTGTTTCCTCTTGAAATAACCACAAGCAGAGACTGTGTAAAACACATTCATTGGAAAGGTGTGCCCAGCTTCCAAAAAACTACTGGTTTTCTGAATACTCGGCAAATTTTTTTTCATCCGATCTTGATGATCTCTGTGGTAATGATCCGGTCACTAAGTCCACTTAGCTGCCCAGTATTTACTCTTCTAGGATGAAGCGTTCATTACCAGTAACAGTTTGAGTTTTTAGGTTTCACTCTATTTCCTCCTATATACATAGATGTGTTTGGAAGTCTAAATCAAACGCGGTTTGTGATACCTCCTTGAAACTTGACAAAATAAAGTAGTTCTAATTTCTGTCTTTGTGGTTTGTTTCCTCTTGAAATAGCCACAAACAGAGACTGTGTAAAACACAATCATTTGAAAGGTGTGCCAAGCTTCCAAAAAACTACTGGTTTTCTGAATACTCTACAAATTTTTTTCATCCGATCGTGATGATCTCTGTGGTAATGATCAGGTCACTAAGTCCACTTAGCTGCCCAATATTCACTCTTCTAGGATGAAGCGTTCCTTACCAGTAACAGTTTTTGTTTTTAGGTTGCACTCTAATTCCTCCTATATAGATAGATGTGTTTGGAAGGCTAAATCAAACACGGTTTGTGCCAGCTCCTTGAAACTTGACAAAATAAATAGTTCTAAGTTCTGTCTTTGTGGTTTGTTTCCTCTTGAAATAGCCACAAGCAGGGTCTGCGTAAAACACATTCATGGGAAAGGTGTGGCAAGCTTCCAAAAAACTACTGGTTTTCTGAATACTCGGCAAATTTTTTTTCATCCGATCTTGATGATCTCTGTGGTAATGATCAGGTCACTAAGTCCACATAGCTGCCCAATATTCCCTCTTCTAGGATGAAGCCTTTGTTACCAGTAACAGTTTGAGTTTTTAGGTTTCACTCTATTTTCCCCTATTTAGATAGATGTGTTTGGAAGTCTAAATCAAACACGGTTTGTGCTAGCTCCTGGAAACTTGACATAATAAAGTAGTTCTAAGTTCTGTCTTTGTGGTTTGTTTCCTGTTGAAATAATCACAAGCAGAGACTGTGTAAAACACATTCATTGGAAAGGTGTGCCAAGCTTCCAAAAAACTACTGGTTTTCTGAATACTCGGCAAATTTTTTTTCATCCGATCTTGATGATCTCTGTGGTAATGATCGCAACACTAAGTCCACTTAGCTGCCCAATATTCACTCTTCTAGGATGAAGCGTTCGTTACCAGTAACAGTTTGAGTTTTTAGGTTTCACTCTTTCCTCCTATATACATAGATGTGTTTGGAAGTCTAAATCAAACAAGGTTTGTGCTAGCTCCTTGAAACTTGACAAAATAAAGTAGTTCTAAATTCTGTCTTGGTGGTATGTTTCCTCTTGAAATAGCCAAAAGCAGAGACTGCGTAAAACACATTCATATGAAAGGTGTGCCAAGCTTCTAAAAAACTACTGGTTTTCTGAATACTCGGCAAATTTTTTTTCATTTGATCTTGATGATCTCTGTGGTAATGATCAGGTCACTAAGTCCACTTAGCTGCCCAGTATTCACTCTTCTAGGATGAAGGGTTTGTTACCAGTAACAGTTTGAGTTTTAGGTTTCACTCTATTTCCTCCTGTGTAGATAGATGTGTTTCGAAAGATAAATCAAACACAGTTTGTGATAGCTCCTTGAAACTTGACAAAATAATGTAGTTCTCAGTTCTGTCTTTGTGGTTGGTTTCCTCTTGAAATAGCCACAAGCAGAGACTTCGTAAAACACATTCATTGGAAAGGTGTGCCAAGCTTCCAAAAAACTACTGGTTTTCTGAATACTCGGCAAATTTTTTTTCATTTGATTTTGATGATCTCTGTGGTAATGATCAGGTCACTAAGTCCACTAAGCTGCCCAGTATTCACTCTTTTAGGATGAAGCGTTCGTTACCAGTAACAGTTTGAGTTTTTAGGTTTCACTCTTTCCTCCTATATACATAGATGTGTTTGGACGTCTAAATCAAACACGGTTTGTGCTAGCTCCTTGAAACTTGACAAAATAAAGTAGTTTTAAATTCTGTCTTTGTGGTTTGTTTCCTCTTGAAATAGCCACAAGCAGAGACTGCGTAAAACACCTTCATGGGAAAGGTGTGCCAAGCTTCCAAAAAACTACTGGTTTTCTGAATACTCGGCAATTTTTTTTTTCATTTGATCTTGATGATCTCTGTGGTAATGATCAGGTCACTAAGTCCACTAAGCTGCCCAGTATTCACTCTTCTAGGATGAAGCGTTCGTTACCAGTAACTGTTTGAGTTTTTAGGTTTCACTCTATTTCCTCCTATAGATATAGATGTGTTTGGAAGGCTAAATCAAACACGGTTTGTGCTAGCTCCTTGAAACTTGACAAAATAAATAGTCCTAAGTTCTGTCTTTGTGGTTTGTTTCCTCTTGAAATATCCAGAAGCAGAGACTGCGTAAAACACATTCATTGGAAAGGTGTGCCAAGCTTCCAAAAAACTACTGGTTATCTGAATACTCGGCTAATTTTTTTTCATCCGATCTTGATGATCTCTGTGGTAATGATCAGTTCACTAAGTCCACTTAGCTGCCCAATATTCACTCTTCTAGGATGAAGCGTTCGTTACCAGTAACAGTTTGAGTTTTTAGGTTTCACTCTATTTTCCGCTATATAGATACATGGGTTTGGAAGTCTAAATCAAACACGGTTTGTGCTAGCTATTTGAAACTTGACAAAATAAAGTAGTTCCAAGGTCTGCCTTTGTGGTTTGTTTCCTCTTGAAATAACCACAAGCAGAGACTGTGTAAAACACATTCATTGGAAAGGTGTGCCCAGCTTCCAAAAAACTACTGGTTTTCTGAATACTCGGCAAATTTTTTTTCATCCGATCTTGATGATCTCTGTGGTAATGATCCGGTCACTAAGTCCACGTAGCTGCCCAATTTTCACTCTTCTAGGATGAAGCGTTCATTACCAGTAACAGTTTGAGTTTTTAGGTTTCACTCTATTTCCTCCTATATACATAGATGTGTTTGGAAGTCTAAATCAAACGCGGTTTGTGATACCTCCTTGAAACTTGACAAAATAAAGTAGTTCTAAGTTCTGTCTTTGTGGTTTGTTTCCTCTTGAAATAGCCACAAACAGAGACTGTGTAAAACACAATCATTGGAAAGGTGTGCCAAGCTTCCAAAAAACTACTGGTTTTCAGAATACTCTACAAATTTTTTTCATCCGATCTTGATGATCTCTGTGGTAATGATCAGGTCACTAAGTCCACTTAGCTGCCCAATATTCACTCTTCTAGGATGAAGCGTTCGTTACCAGTAACAGTTTTTGTTATTAGGTTTCACTCTAATTCCTCCTATATAGATAGATGTGTTTGGAAGGCTAAATCAAACACGGTTTGTGCCAGCTCCTTGAAACTTGACAAAATAAATAGTTCTAAGTTCTGTCTTTGTGGTTTGTTTCCTCTTGAAATAGCCACAAGCAGAGACTGCGTAAAACACATTCATGGGAAAGGTGTGCCAAGATTCCAAAAAACTACTGGTTTTCTGAACACTCGGCAAATTTTTTTTCATCCAATCTTGATGATCTCTGTGGTAATGATCAGTTCACTAAGTCCACTTAGCTGCCCAATATTCACTCTTCTAGGATGAAGCGTTCGTTACCAGTAACAGTTTGAGTTTTTAGGTTTCACTCTGATTTCCCATATATAGATAGATGTGTTTGGAAGTCTAAATCAAACACGGTTTGTGCTAGCTCCTTGAAACTTGACAAAATAAAGTATTTCCAAGTTCTGCCTTTGTGGTTTGTTTCCTCTTTAAATAGCCACTAGCAGAGACTGCGTAAAACACATTCATTGGAAAGGTGTGCCAAGCTTCCAAAAAACTACTGGTTTTCTGAATTCTCGGCAAAATTTTTTTCATCAGATCTTGATGATCTCTGTGGTAATGTTCAGGTCACTAAGTCCACTTAGCTGCCGAATATTCACTCTTCTAGGATGAAGCGTTCGTTACCAGTAACAGTTTGAGTTTTTAGGTTTCACTCTATTTCCTACTATATAGATAGATGTGTTTGGAAGGCTAAATCAAACACGGTTTGTGCTAGCTCCTTGAAACTTGACAAAATAAATAGTTCTAAGTTCTGTCTTTGTGGTTTGTTTCCTCTTGAAATAGCCACAAGCAGAGACTGCGTAAAACACATTCATGGGAAAGGTGTGCCAAGATTCCAAAAAACTACTGGTTTTCTGAACACTCGGCAAATTTTTTTTCATCCAATCTTGATGATCTCTGTGGTAATGATCAGTTCACTAAGTCCACTTAGCTGCCCAATATTCACTCTTCTAGGATGAAGCGTTCGTTACCAGTAACAGTTTGAGTTTTTAGGTTTCAGTCTGTTTTCCCATATATAGATAGATGTGTTTGGAAGTCTAAATCAAACACGGTTTGTGCTAGCTCCTTGAAACTTGACAAAATAAAGTATTTCCAAGTTCTGCCTTTGTGGTTTGTTTCCTCTTTAAATAGCCACTAGCAGAGACTGCGTAAAACACATTCATTGGAAAGGTGTGCCAAGCTTCCAAAAAACTACTGGTTTTCTGAATTCTCGGCAAAATTTTTTTCATCAGATCTTGATGATCTCTGTGGTAATGTTCAGGTCACTAAGTCCACTTAGCTGCCGAATATTCACTCTTGTAGGATGAAGCGTTCGTTACCAGTAACAGTTTGAGTTTTTAGGTTTCACTCTATTTCCTACTATATAGATAGATGTGTTTGGAAGGCTAAATCAAACACGGTTTGTGCTAGCTCCTTGAAACTTGACAAAATAAATAGTTCTAAGTTCTGTCTTTGTGGTTTGTTTCCTCTTGAAATAGCCACAAGCAGAGACTGCGTAAAACAACATTCATTGGAAAGGTGTGCCAAGCTTCCAAAAAACTACTGGTTTTCTGAACACTCGGCAAATTTTATTTCATCCGATGTTTATGATCTCTGTGGTAATGATCAGGTCACTAAGTCCACTTAGCTGCCCAATATTAACTCTTCTAAGATGAAGCGTTCGTTACCAGTAACAGTTTGAGTTTTTAGGTTTCACTCTATTTCCTCCTATATAGATAGATGTGTTTGGAAGGCTAAAACAAACACGGTTTGTGCTAGCTCCTTGAAACTTGACAAAATAAAGTAGTTCTCAGCTCTGTCTTTGTGGTTTGTTTCCTCTTGAAATAGCAACAAGCAGAGACTGTGTAAAACACAATCATTGGAAAGGTGTGCCAATCTTCCAAAAAACTACTCGTTTTCTGAATACTCTACAAATTTTTTTCATCCGATCTTGATGATCTCTGTGGTAATGATCAGTTCACTAAGTCCACTTAGCTCCCCAATATTTACTCTTCTAGTATGAAGCGTTCGTTTCCAGTAGCAGTTTGAGTTTTAGGTTTCACTCTATTTTCCCCTATATAGATAGATTTGTTTGGAAGTCTAAATCAAACACGGTTTGTGCTAGCTCCTTGACACTTGACAAAATAAAGTAGTTCCAAGTTCAGCCTTTGTGGTTTGTTTCATCTTGAAATACCCACTAGCAGAGACTGCGTAAAACACATTCATTGGAAAGGTGTGCCAAGCTTCCAAAAAACTACTGGTTTTCTGAATACTCGGCAAATTTTTTTTCATCCGATCTTGATGATCTCTGTGGTAATGATCAGGTCACTAAGTCCACTTAGCTGCCCAATATTCACTCTTCTAGGATGAAGCGTTCGTTACCAGTAACAGTTTGAGTTTTTAGGTTTCACTCTATTTCCTCCTATATAGATAGATGTGTTTGGAAGGCTAAAACAAACACGGTTTGTGCTAGCTCCTTGAAACTTGACAAAATAAAGTAGTTCTCAGCTCTGTCTTTGTGGTTTGTTTCCTCTTGAAATAGCAACAAGCAGAGACTGTGTAAAACACAATCATTGGAAAGGTGTGCCAATCTTCCAAAAAACTACTCGTTTTCTGAATACTCTACAAATTTTTTTCATCCGATCTTGATGATCTCTGTGGTAATGATCAGTTCACTAAGTCCACTTAGCTCCCCAATATTTACTCTTCTAGTATGAAGCGTTCGTTTCCAGTAGCAGTTTGAGTTTTAGGTTTCACTCTATTTTCCCCTATATAGATAGATTTGTTTGGAAGTCTAAATCAAACACGGTTTGTGCTAGCTCCTTGACACTTGACAAAATAAAGTAGTTCCAAGTTCAGCCTTTGTGGTTTGTTTCATCTTGAAATAGCCACTAGCAGAGACTGCGTAAAACACATTCATTGGAAAGGTGTGCCAAGCTTCCAAAAAACTACTGGTTTTCTGAATACTCGGCAAATTTTTTTTCATCCGATCTTGATGATCTCTGTGGTAATGATCAGGTCACTAAGTCCACTTAGCTGCCCAATATTCACTCTTCTAGGATGAAGCGTTCGTTACCAGTAACAGTTTGAGTTTTTAGGTTTCACTCTATTTCCTCCTATATAGATAGATGTGTTTGGAAGGCTAAATCAAACACGGTTTGTGCTAGCTCCTTGAAACTTGACAAAATAAATACTTCTAAGTTCTGTCTTTGTGGTTTGTTTCCTCTTGAAATAGCCACAAGCAGAGACTGCGTAAAACACATTCATTGGAAAGGTGTGCCAAGCTTCTAAAAAACTACTGGTTATCTGAATACTCGGCTAATTTTTTTTCATCCGATCTTGATGATCTCTGTGGTAATGATCAGTTCACTAAGTCCACTTAGCTGCCCAATATTCACTCTTCTAGGATGAAGCGTTCGTTACCAGTAACAGTTTGAGTTTTTAGGTTTCACTCTATTTTCCGCTATATAGATACATGGGTTTGGAAGTCTAAATCAAACACGGTTTGTGCTAGCTCCTTGAAACTTGACAAAATAAAGTAGTTCCAAGGTCTGCCTTTGTGGTTTGTTTCCTCTTGAAATAACCACAAGCAGAGACTGTGTAAAACACATTCATTGGAAAGGTGTGCCCAGCTTCCCAAAAACTACTGGTTTTCTGAATACTCGGCAAATTTTTTTTCATCCGATCTTGATGATCTCTGTGGTAATGATCAGGTCACTAAGTCCACTTAGCTGCCCAATATTCACTCTTCTAGGATGAAGCGTTTGTTACCAGTAACAGTTTGAGTTTTTAGGTTTCACTCTATTTCCTCCTATATATATAGATGTGTTTGGAAGGCTAAATCAAACACGGTTTGTACTAGCTCCTTGAAACTTGACAAAATAAATAGTTCTAAGTTCTGTCTTTGTGGTTTGTTTCCTCTTGAAATAGCCACAAGCAGAGACTGCGTAAAACACATTCATTGGAAAGGTGTGCCAAGCTTCCAAAAAACTACTGGTTATCTGAATACTCGGCTAATTTTTTTTCATCCGATCTTGATGATCTCTGTGGTAATGATCAGGTCACTAAGTCCACTTAGCTGCCCAATATTCACTCTTCTAGGATGAAGCGTTCGTTACCAGTAACAGTTTGAGTTTTTAGGTTTCACTCTATTTTCCGCTATATAGATACATGGGTTTGGAAGTCTAAATCAAACACGGTTTGTGCTAGCTATTTGAAACTTGACAAAATAAAGTAGTTCCAAGGTCTGCCTTTGTGGTTTGTTTCCTCTTGAAATAACCACAAGCAGAGACTGTGTAAAACACATTCATTGGAAAGGTGTGACCAGCTTCCAAAAAACTACTGGTTTTCTGAATACTCGGCAAATTTTTTTTCATCCGATCTTGATGATCTCTGTGGTAATGATCCGGTCACTAAGTCCACTTAGCTGCCCAATTTTCACTCTTCTAGGATGAAGCGTTCATTACCAGTAACAGTTTGAGTTTTTAGGTTTCACTCTATTTCCTCCTATATACATAGATGTGTTTGGAAGTCTAAATCAAACGCGGTTTGTGATACCTCCTTGAAACTTGACAAAATAAAGTAGTTCTAAGTTCTGTCTTTGTGGTTTGTTTCCTCTTGAAATAGCCACAAACAGAGACTGTGTAAAACACAATCATTGGAAAGGTGTGCCAAGCTTCCAAAAAACTACTGGTTTTCTGAATACTCTACAAATTTTTTTCATCCGATCGTGATGATCTCTGTGGTAATGATCAGGTCACTAAGTCCACTTAGCTGCCCAATATTCACTCTTCTAGGATGAAGCGTTCCTTACCAGTAACAGTTTTTGTTTTTAGGTTGCACTCTAATTCCTCCTATATAGATAGATGTGTTTGGAAGGCTAAATCAAACACGGTTTGTGCCAGCTCCTTGAAACTTGACAAAATAAATAGTTCTAAGTTCTGTCTTTGTGGTTTGTTTCCTCTTGAAATAGCCACAAGCAGGGTCTGCGTAAAACACATTCATGGGAAAGGTGTGCCAAGCTTCCAAAAAACTACTGGTTTTCTGAATACTCGGCAAATTTTTTTTCATCCGATCTTGATGATCTCTGTGGTAATGATCAGGTCACTAAGTCCACATAGCTGCCCAATATTCCCTCTTCTAGGATGAAGCCTTTGTTACCAGTAACAGTTTGAGTTTTTAGGTTTCACTCTATTTTCCCCTATTTAGATAGATGTGTTTGGAAGTCTAAATCAAACACGGTTTGTGCTAGCTCCTGGAAACTTGACATAATAAAGTAGTTCTAAGTTCTGTCTTTGTGGTTTGTTTCCTGTTGAAATAATCACAAGCAGAGACTGTGTAAAACACATTCATTGGAAAGGTGTGCCAAGCTTCCAAAAAACTACTGGTTTTCTGAATACTCGGCAAATTTTTTTTCATCCGATCTTGATGATCTCTGTGGTAATGATCGCAACACTAATTCCACTTAGCTGCCCAATATTCACTCTTCTAGGATGAAGCGTTCGTTACCAGTAACAGTTTGAGTTTTTAGGTTTCACTCTTTCCTCCTATATACATAGATGTGTTTGGAAGTCTAAATCAAACAAGGTTTGTGCTAGCTCCTTGAAACTTGACAAAATAAAGTAGTTCTAAATTCTGTCTTGGTGGTATGTTTCCTCTTGAAATAGCCAAAAGCAGAGACTGCGTAAAACACATTCATATGAAAGGTGTGCCAAGCTTCTAAAAAAACTACTGGTTTTCTGAATACTCGGCAAATTTTTTTTCATTTGATCTTGATGATCTCTGTGGTAATGATCAGGTCACTAAGTCCACTTAGCTGCCCAGTATTCACTCTTCTAGGATGAAGGGTTTGTTACCAGTAACAGTTTGAGTTTTAGGTTTCACTCTATTTCCTCCTGTGTAGATAGATGTGTTTCGAAAGATAAATCAAACACAGTTTGTGATAGCTCCTTGAAACTTGACAAAATAATGTAGTTCTCAGTTCTGTCTTTGTGGTTGGTTTCCTCTTGAAATAGCCACAAGCAGAGACTTCGTAAAACACATTCATTGGAAAGGTGTGCCAAGCTTCCAAAAAACTACTGGTTTTCTGAATACTCGGCAAATTTTTTTTCATTTGATTTTGATGATCTCTGTGGTAATGATCAGGTCACTAAGTCCACTAAGCTGCCCAGTATTCACTCTTTTAGGATGAAGCATTCGTTACCAGTAACAGTTTGAGTTTTTAGGTTTCACTCTTTCCTCCTATATACATAGATGTGTTTGGACGTCTAAGTCAAACACGGTTTGTGCTAGCTCCTTGAAACTTGACAAAATAAAGTAGTTTTAAATTCTGTCTTTGTGGTTTGTTTCCTCTTGAAATAGCCACAAGCAGAGACTGCGTAAAACACCTTCATGGGAAAGGTGTGCCAAGCTTCCAAAAAACTACTGGTTTTCTGAATACTCGGCAATTTTTTTTTTTTCATTTGATCTTGATGATCTCTGTGGTAATGATCAGGTCACTAAGTCCACTAAGCTGCCCAGTATTCACTCTTCTAGGATGAAGCGTTCGTTACCAGTAACAGTTTGAGTTTTTAGGTTTCACTCTATTTCCTCCTATAGATATAGATGTGTTTGGAAGGCTAAATCAAACACGGTTTGTGCTAGCTCCTTGAAACTTGACAAAATAAATAGTCCTAAGTTCTGTCTTTGTGGTTTGTTTCCTCTTGAAATATCCAGAAGCAGAGACTGCGTAAAACACATTCATTGGAAAGGTGTGCCAAGCTTCCAAAAAACTACTGGTTATCTGAATACTCGGCTAATTTTTTTTCATCCGATCTTGATGATCTCTGTGGTAATGATCAGTTCACTAAGTCCACTTAGCTGCCCAATATTCACTCTTCTAGGATGAAGCGTTCGTTACCAGTAACAGTTTGAGTTTTTAGGTTTCACTCTATTTCTTCCTATATACATAGATGTGTTTGGAAGGCTAAAACAAACACGGTTTGTGCTAGCTCCTTGAAACTTGACAAAATAAAGTAGTTCTCAGCTCTGTCTTTGTGGTTTGTTTCCTCTTGAAATAGCAACAAGCAGAGACTGTGTAAAACACAATCATTGGAAAGGTGTGCCAAGCTTCCAAAAAACTACTGGTTTTCTGAATTCTCGGCAAAATTTTTTTCATCAGATCTTGATGATCTCTGTGGTAATGTTCAGGTCACTAAGTCCACTTAGCTGCCGAATATTGACTCTTCTAGGATGAAGCGTTCGTTACCAGTAACAGTTTGAGTTTTTAGGTTTCACTCTATTTCCTACTATATAGATAGATGTGTTTGGAAGGCTAAATCAAACACGGTTTGTGCTAGCTCCTTGAAACTTGACAAAATAAATAGTTCTAAGTTCTGTCTTTGTGGTTTGTTTCCTCTTGAAATAGCCACAAGCAGAGACTGCGTAAAACACATTCATTGGAAAGGTGTGCCAAGCTTCCAAAAAACTACTGGTTTTCTGAACACTCTTCAAATTTTATTTCATCCGATGTTTATGATCTCTGTGGTAATGACCAGGTCACTAAGTCCACTTAGCTGCCCAATATTCACTCTTCTAAGATGAAGCGTTCGTTACCAGTAACAGTTTGAGTTTTTAGGTTTCACTCTATTTCCTCCTATATAGATAGATGTGTTTGGAAGGCTAAAACAAACACGGTTTGTGCTAGCTCCTTGAAACTTGACAAAATAAAGTAGTTCTCAGCTCTGTCTTTGTGGTTTGTTTCCTCTTGAAATAGCAACAAGCAGAGACTGTGTAAAACACAATCATTGGAAAGGTGTGCCAATCTTCCAAAAAACTACTCATTTTCTGAATACTCTACAAATTTTTTTCATCCGATCTTGATGATCTCTGTGGTAATGATCAGTTCACTAAGTCCACTTAGCTCCCCAATATTTACTCTTCTAGTATGAAGCGTTCGTTTCCAGTAGCAGTTTGAGTTTTAGGTTTCACTCTATTTTCCCCTATATAGATAGATTTGTTTGGAAGTCTAAATCAAACACGGTTTGTGCTAGCTCCTTGACACTTGACAAAATAAAGTAGTTCCAAGTTCAGCCTTTGTGGTTTGTTTCATCTTGAAATAGCCACTAGCAGAGACTGCGTAAAACACATTCATTGGAAAGGTGTGCCAAGCTTCCAAAAAACTACTGGTTTTCTGAATACTCGGCAAATTTTTTTTCATCCTATCTTGATGATCTCTGTGGTAATGATCAGGTCACTAAGTCCACTTAGCTGCCCAATATTCACTCTTCTAGGATGAAGCGTTCGTTACCAGTAACAGTTTGAGTTTTTAGGTTTCACTCTATTTTCCGCTATATAGATACATGGGTTTGGAAGTCTAAATCAAACACGGTTTGTGCTAGCTCCTTGAAACTTGACAAAATAAAGTAGTTCCAAGGTCTGCCTTTGTGGTTTGTTTCCTCTTGAAATAACCACAAGCAAAGACTGTGTAAAACACATTCATTGGAAAGGTGTGCCCAGCTTCCCAAAAACTACTGGTTTTCTGAATACTCGGCAAATTTTTTTTCATCCGATCTTGATGATCTCTGTGGTAATGATCAGGTCACTAAGTCCACTTAGCTGCCCAATATTCACTCTTCTAGGATGAAGCGTTTGTTACCAGTAACAGTTTGAGTTTTTAGGTTTCACTCTATTTCCTCCTATATATATAGATGTGTTTGGAAGGCTAAATCAAACACGGTTTGTACTAGCTCCTTGAAACTTGACAAAATAAATAGTTCTAAGTTCTGTCTTTGTAGTTTGTTTCCTCTTGAAATAGCCACAAGCAGAGACTGCGTAAAACACATTCATTGGAAAGGGGTGCCAAGCTTCCAAAAAACTACTGGTTATCTGAATACTCGGCTAATTGTTTTTCATCCGATCTTGATGATCTCTGTGGTAATGATCAGTTCACTAAGTCCACTTAGCTGCCCAATATTCACTCTTCTAGGATGAAGCGTTCGTTACCAGTAACAGTTTGAGTTTTCAGGTTTCACTCTATTTTCCGCTATATAGATACATGGGTTTGGAAGTCTAAATCAAACACGGTTTGTGCTAGCTATTTGAAACTTGACAAAATAAAGTAGTTCCAAGGTCTGCCTTTGTGGTTTGTTTCCTCTTGAAATAACCACAAGCAGAGACTGTGTAAAACACATTCATTGGAAAGGTGTGCCCAGCTTCCAAAAAACTACTGGTTTTCTGAATACTCGGCAAATTTTTTTTCATCCGATCTTGATGATCTCTGTGGTAATGATCCGGTCACTAAGTCCACTTAGCTGCCCAATTTTCACTCTTCTAGGATGAAGCGTTCATTACCAGTAACAGTTTGAGTTTTTAGGTTTCACTCTATTTCCTCCTATATACATAGATGTGTTTGGAAGTCTAAATCAAACGCGGTTTGTGATACCTCCTTGAAACTTGACAAAATAAAGTAGTTCTAAGTTCTGTATTTGTGGTTTGTTTCCTCTTGAAATAGCCACAAACAGAGACTGTGTAAAACACAATCATTGGAAAGGTGTGCCAAGCTTCCAAAAAACTACTGGTTTTCTGAATACTCTACAAATTTTTTTCATCCGATCGTGATGATCTCTGTGGTAATGATCAGGTCACTAAGTCCACTTAGCTGCCCAATATTCACTCTTCTAGGATGAAGCGTTCCTTACCAGTAACAGTTTTTGTTTTTAGGTTGCACTCTAATTCCTCCTATATAGATAGATGTGTTTGGAAGGCTAAATCAAACACGTTTGTGCCAGCTTTTTGAAACTTGACAAAATAAATAGTTCTAAGTTCTGTCTTTGTGGTATGTTTCCTCTTGAAATAGCCACAAGCAGGGTCTGCGTAAAACACATTCATGGGAAAGGTGTGCCAAGCTTCCAAAAAACTACTGGTTTTCTGAATACTCGGCAAATTTTTTTTCATCCGATCTTGATGATCTCTGTGGTAATGATCAGGTCACTAAGTCCACATAGCTGCCCAATATTCCCTCTTCTAGGATGAAGCGTTCGTTACCAGTAACAGTTTGAGTTTTTAGGTTTCACTCTATTTTCCCCTATTTAGATAGATGTGTTTTGAAGTCTAACTCAAACACGGTTTGTGCTAGCTCCTGGAAACTTGACATAATAAAGTAGTTCTAAGTTCTGTCTTTGTGGTTTGTTTCCTGTTGAAATAATCACAAGCAGAGACTGTGTAAAACACATTCATTGGAAAGGTGTGCCAAGCTTCCAAAAAACTACTGGTTTTTTGAATACTCGGCAATTTTTTTTTCATCCGATCTTGATGATCTCTGTGGTAATGATCGCAATACTAAGTCCACTTAGCTGCCCAATATTCACTCTTCTAGGATGAAGCGTTCGTTACCAGTAACAGTTTGAGTTTTTAGGTTTCACTCTTTCCTCCTATATACATAGATGTGTATGGAAGTCTAAATCAAACAAGGTTTGTGCTAGCTCCTTGAAACTTGACAAAATAAAGTAGTTCTAAATTCTGTCTTGGTGGTATGTTTCCTCTTGAAATAGCCAAAAGCAGAGACTGCGTAAAACACATTCATATGAAAGGTGTGCCAAAATTCTAAAAAACTACTGGTTTTCTGAATACTCGGCAAATTTTTTTTTCATTTGATCTTGATGATCTCTGTGGTAATGATCAGGTCACTAAGTCCACTTAGCTGCCCAGTATTCACTCTTCTAGGATGAAGCGTTTGTTACCAGTAACAGTTTGAGTTTTAGGTTTCACTCTATTTCCTCCTGTGTAGATAGATGTGTTTCGAAGGATAAATCAAACACAGTTTGTGATAGCTCCTTGAAACTTGACAAAATAATGTAGTTCTCAGTTCTGTCTTTGTGGTTGGTTTCCTCTTGAAATAGCCACAAGCAGAGACTTCGTAAAACACATTCATTGGAATGGTGTGCCAAGCTTCCAAAAAACTACTGGTTTTCTGAATACTCGGCAAATTTTTTTTCATTTGATTTTGATGATCTCTGTGGTAATGATCAGGTCACTAAGTCCACTAAGCTGCCCAGTATTCACTCTTTTAGGATGAAGCGTTCGTTACCAGTAACAGTTTGAGTTTTTAGGTTTCACTCTTTCCTCCTATATACATAGATGTGTTTGGACGTCTAAATCAAACACGGTTTGTGCTAGCTCCTTGAAACTTGACAAAATAAAGTAGTTTTAAATTCTGTCTTTGTGGTTTGTTTCCTCTTGAAATAGCCACAAGCAGAGACTGCGTAAAACACCTTCATGGGAAAGGTGTGCCAAGCTTCCAAAAAACTACTGGTTTTCTGAATACTCGGCAATTTTTTTTTTTCATTTGATCTTGATGATCTCTGTGGTAATGATCAGGTCACTAAGTCCACTAAGCTGCCCAGTATTCACTCTTCTAGGATGAAGCGTTCGTTACCAGTAACAGTTTGAGTTTTTAGGTTTCACTCTATTTCCTCCTATAGATATAGATGTGTTTGGAAGGCTAAATCAAACACGGTTTGTGCTAGCTCCTTGAAACTTGACAAAATAAATAGTCCTAAGTTCTGTCTTTGTGGTTTGTTTCCTCTTGAAATATCCAGAAGCAGAGACTGCGTAAAACACATTCATTGGAAAGGTGTGCCAAGCTTCCAAAAAACTACTGGTTATCTGAATACTCGGCTAATTTTTTTTCATCCGATCTTGATGATCTCTGTGGTAATGATCAGTTCACTAAGTCCACTTAGCTGCCCAATATTCACTCTTCTAGGATGAAGCGTTCGTTACCAGTAACAGTTTGAGTTTTTAGGTTTCACTCTATTTTCCGCTATATAGATACATGGGTTTGGAAGTCTAAATCAAACACGGTTTGTGGTAGGTATTTGAAACTTGACAAAATAAAGTAGTTCCAAGGTCTGCCTTTGTGGTTTGTTTCCTCTTGAAATAACCACAAGCAGAGACTGTGTAAAACACATTCATTGGAAAGGTGTGCCCAGCTTCCAAAAAACTACTGGTTTTCTGAATACTCGGCAAATTTTTTTTCATCCGATCTTGATGATCTCTGTGGTAATGATCCGGTCACTAAGTCCACTTAGCTGCCCAATTTTCACTCTTCTAGGATGAAGCGTTCATTACCAGTAACAGTTTGAGTTTTTAGGTTTCACTCTATTTCCTCCTATATACATAGATGTGTTTGGAAGTCTAAATCAAACGCGGTTTGTGATACCTCCTTGAAACTTGACAAAATAAAGTAGTTCTAAGTTCTGTCTTTGTGGTTTGTTTCCTCTTGAAATAGCCACAAACAGAGACTGTGTAAAACACAATCATTGGAAAGGTGTGCCAAGCTTCCAAACAACTACTGGTTTTCAGAATACTCTACAAATTTTTTTCATCCGATCTTGATGATCTCTGTGGTAATGATCAGGTCACTAAGTCCACTTAGCTGCCCAATATTCACTCTTCTAGGATGAAGCGTTCGTTACCAGTAACAGTTTTGTTATTAGGTTTCACTCTAATTCCTCCTATATAGATAGATGTGTTTGGAAGGCTAAATCAAACACGGCTTGTGCCAGCTCCTTGAAACTTGACAAAATAAATAGTTCTAAGTTCTGTCTTTGTGGTTTGTTTCCTCTTGAAATAGCCACAAGCAGAGACTGCGTAAAACACATTCATGGGAAAGGTGTGCCAAGATTCCAAAAAACTACTGGTTTTCTGAACACTCGGCAAATTTTTTTTTCATCCAATCTTGATGATCTCTGTGGTAATGATCAGTTCACTAAGTCCACTTAGCTGCCCAATATTCACTCTTCTAGGATGAAGCGTTCGTTACCAGTAACAGTTTGAGTTTTTAGGATTCACTCTGTTTTCCCATATATAGATAGATGTGTTTTGGAAGTCTAAATCAAACACGGTTTGTGCTAGCTCCTTGAAACTTGACAAAATAAAGTATTTCCAAGTTCTGCCTTTGTGGTTTGTTTCCTCTTGAAATAGCCACTAACAGAGACTGCGTAAAACACATTCATTGGAAAGGTGTGCCAAGCTTCCAAAAAACTACTGGTTTTCTGAATTCTCGCAAAATTTTTTTCATCCGATCTTGATGATCTCTGTGGTAATGATCAGGTCACTAAGTCCACTTAGCTGCCGAATATTCACTCTTCTAGGATGAAGCGTTCGTTACCAGTAACAGTTTGAGTTTTTAGGTTTCACTCTATTTCCTACTATATAGATAGATGTGTTTGGAAGGCTAAATCAAACACGGTTTGTGCTAGCTCCTTGAAACTTGACAAAATAAATAGTTCTAAGTTCTGTCTTTGTGGTTTGTTTCCTCTTGAAATAGCCACAAGCAGAGACTGCGTAAAACACATTCATTGGAAAGGTGTGCCAAGCTTCCAAAAAACTACTGGTTTTCTGAACACTCAGCAAATTTTATTTCATCCGATGTTTATGATCTCTGTGGTAATGATCAGGTCACTAAGTCCACTTAGCTGCCCAATATTAACTCTTCTAAGATGAAGCGTTCGTTACCAGTAACAGTTTGAGTTTTTAGGTTTCACTCTATTTCCTCCTATATAGATAGATGTTTTTGGAAGGCTAAAACAAACACGGTTTGTGCTAGCTCCTTGAAACTTGACAAAATAAAGTAGTTCTCAGCTCTGTCTTTGTGGTTTGTTTCCTCTTGAAATAGCAACAAGCAGAGACTGTGTAAAACACAATCATTGGAAAGGTGTGCCAATCTTCCAAAAAACTACTGGTTTTCTGAATACTCTACAAATTTTTTCATCCGATCTTGATGATCTCTGTGGTAATGATCAGTTCACTAAGTCCACTTAGCTCCCCAATATTTACTCTTCTAGTATGAAGCGTTCGTTTCCAGTAGCAGTTTGAGTTTTAGGTTTCACTCTATTTTCCCCTATATAGATAGATTTGTTTGGAAGTCTAAATCAAACACGGTTTGTGCTAGCTCCTTGACACTTGACAAAATAAAGTAGTTCCAAGTTCAGCTTTTGTGGTTTGTTTCATCTTGAAATAGCCACTAGCAGAGACTGCGTAAAACACATTCATTGGAAAGGAGTGCCAAGCTTCCAAAAAACTACTGGTTTTCTGAATACTCGGCAAATTTTTTTTCATCCGATCTTGGTGATCTCTGTGGTAATGATCAGGTCACTAAGTCCACTTAGCTGCCCAATATTCACTCTTCTAGGATGAAGCGTTCGTTACCAGTAATAGTTTGAGTTGTTAGGTTTCACTCTATTTCCTACTATATAGATAGATGTGTTTGGAAGGCTAAATCAAACACGGTTTGTGCTAGCTCCTTGAAACTTGACAAAATAAATAGTTCTAAGTTCTGTCTTTGTGGTTTGTTTCCTCTTGAAATAGCCACAAGCAGAGACTGCGTAAAACACATTCATTGGAAAGGTGTGCCAAGCTTCTAAAAAACTACTGGTTATCTGAATACTCGGCTAATTTTTTTTCATCCGATGTTGATGATCTCTGTGGTAATGATCAGTTCACTAAGTCCACTTAGCTGCCCAATATTCACTCTTCTAGGATGAAGCGTTCGTTACCAGTAACAGTTTGAGTTTTTAGGTTTCACTCTATTTTCCGCTATATATATACATGTGTTTGGAAGTCTAAATCAAACACGGTTTGTGCTAGCTCCTTGAAACTTGACAAAATAAAGTAGTTCCAAGGTCTGCCTTTGTGGTTTGTTTCCTCTTGAAATAACCACAATTAGAGACTGCGTAAAACACATTCATTGGAAAGGTGTGAAAGCTTCCAAAACACTACTGGTTTTCTGAATACTCGGCAAATTTTTTTTCATCCGATTTTGATGATCTCTGTGGTAATGATCCAGTCACTAAGTCCACTTAGCTGCCCAATATTCACTCTTCTAGGATGAAGCGTTCATTACCAGTAACAGTTTGAGTTTTTAGGTTTCACTCTATTTCCTCCTATATACATAGATGTGTTTGGAAGTCTAAATCAAACGTGGTTTGTGCTACCTCCTTGAAACTTGACAAAATAAAGTAGTTCTAAGTTCTGTCTTTGTGGTTTGTTTCCTCTTGAAATAGCCACAAGCAGAGACTGCGTAAAACACATTCTTTGGAAAGGTGTGCCAAGCTTCCAAAAAACTACTGGTGTTCTGAATACTCTACAAATTTTTTTTTCATCCGATCTTGATGATCTCTGTGGTAATGATCAGTTCACTAAGTCCACTTAGCTCCCCAATATTTACTCATCTAGTATGAAGCGTTCGTTTCCAGTAACAGTTCGAGTTTTAGGTTTCACTCTATTTTCTCTTATATAGATAGATTTGTTGGGAAGACTAAATCAAACACGGTTTGTGCTTGCTCCTTGAAACTTGACAAAATAAAGTAGTTCCACGTTCTGCCTTTCTGGTTTGTTTCCTACTGATATAGCCACAAGCAGAGACTCGTAAAACACATTCATTGGAAAGGTGTGCCAAGCTTACAAAAAACTACTGGTTTTCTGAATACTCGGCAAATTTTTTATCATCGGATCTTGATGATCTCTGTGGTAATGATCAGTTCACTAAGTCCACTTAGCTGCCCAATATTCACTCTTCTAAGATGAAGCATTCATTACCAGTAACAGTTTGAGATTTTAGGTTTCACTCTATTTCCTCTTATAGATAGATGTGTTTGGAAGGCTAAATCAAACACGGTTTGTGCTAGCTCCTTGAAACTTGACAAAATAAAGTGGTTCTAAGTTTCGTCTTTGTGGTTTGTTTCCTCTTGAAATAGCCACAAGCAGAGACTGCGTAAAACACATTCATTGGAATGGTGTGCCAAGCTTCCAAAAAACTACTGGTTTTCTGAATATTCGGCAATTTTTTTTTCATCCGATCTTGATGATCTCTGTGGTAATGATCAGGTCACTAAGTCCACTTAGCTGCTCAATATTCACTCTTCTAGGATGAAGCGTTTTTACCAGTTACAGTTTGAGTTTTTAGGTTTCACTCTATTTCCTCCTATATAGATAGATGTGTTTGGAATTCTAAATCAAACACGGTTTGTGCTAGCTCCTTGAAACTTGACAAAATAAAGTAGTTCTAAGTTCTGACTTTGTGGTTTTTTTCCTCTTGAAATAGCCACAAGCAGAGACTGCGTAAAACACATTCATTGGAAAGGTGTGCCAAGCTTCCAAAAAACTACTGGTTTTCGGAATACTCGGCAAATATTTTTTTTCATCCGAACTTGATGATCTCTCTGGTAATGATCAGTTCACTAAGTCCACTTAGCTGCCCAATATTCACTCGTCTAGGATGAAGCGTTCGTTACCAGTAACAGTTTGAGATTTTAGGTTTCACTCTATTTCCTCCTATATAGATAGATGTGTTTGGAAGTCTAAATAAAACTCGGTTTGTGCTAGCTCCTTGAAACTTGACAAAATAAAGTGGTTCTAAGTTTCGTCTTTGTGGTTTGTTTCCTCTTGAAATAGCCACAAGCAGAGACTGTGTAAAACACATTCATTGGAATGGTGTGCCAAGCTTCCAAAAAACTACTGGTTTTCTGAATATTCGGCAATTTTTTTTTCATCTGATCTTGATGATCTCTGTGGTAATGATCAGGTCACTAAGTCCACTTAGCTGCCCAATATTCACTCTTCTAGGATGAATCGTTTTTTCCTGTTACAGTTTGAGTTTTTTGGTTTCAGTCTATTTCCTCCTATATAGATAGATGTGTTTGGAATTCTAAATCAAACACGGCTTGTGCTAGCTCCTTGAAACTTGACAAAATAAAGTAGTTCGAAGTTCTGTATTTGTGGTTTGTTTCCTCTTGAAATAGCCACAAGGAGAGACTGCGTAAAACACATTCATTGGAAAGGTGTGCCAAGCTTCCAAAAAACTACTGGTTTTCTGAATACTCGGCAAATTTTTTTTCATCCGATGTTGATGATCTCTGTGGTAATGATCAGGTCACTAAGTCCACTTAGCTGCCCAATATTCACTCTTCTAGCATGAAGCGTTCGTTACCAGTAACAGTTTGAGTTTTTAGGTTTCACTCTATTTCCTCCTATATAGATAGATGCGTTTGGAAGGCTAAATCAAACACGGTTTGTGCTAGCTCCATAAAAATTGACAAAATAAAGTAGTTCTAAGTTCTGTCTTTTGGTTTGATTCCTCTTGAAATAGCCACAAGCAGAGAGAGCATCAAACACATTCATTGGAAAGGTGTGCCAAGGTTCCAAAAAACTACTGGTTTTCTGAATACTCGGCAAATTTTTTTTCATCCGATCTTGATGATCTCTGTGGTAATGATCAGTTCACTAAGTCCACTTAGCTGCCCAATATTCACTCTT
This sequence comes from Callospermophilus lateralis, assembly GCF_048772815.1. Taxonomy (NCBI): domain Eukaryota; kingdom Metazoa; phylum Chordata; class Mammalia; order Rodentia; family Sciuridae; genus Callospermophilus; species Callospermophilus lateralis. Next base: position 8,780 of record NW_027516555.1, on the reverse strand, counting down.
CTAGGATGAAGCATTCGATACCAGTAACAGTTTGAGTTTTTAGGTTTCAATCTATTTCCTCCTATATAGATAGATGCGTTTGGAAGGCTAAATCAAACACGGTTTGTGCTAGCTCCTTAAAACTTGACAAAATAAAGTAGTTCTAAGTTCTTTCTTTGTGGTTTGTTTCCCCTTGAAATAGCCACAAGCAGAGAGTGCGTAAAACACATTCATTGGAAAGGTGTGCCAAGCTCCCAAAAAACTAATGGTTTTCTGAATACTCGGCAAATTTTTTTTCATCCGATCTTGATGATCTCTGTGGTAATGATCAGGTCACTAAGTCCACTTAGCTGCCCAATGTTCACTCTTCTAGGATGAAGCGTTGGTTATCAGTAACAGTTTGAGTTTTTAGGTTTCACTCTATATCCTCCTATGAAGATAGATGTGTTTGGAAGGCTAAATCAAACACGATTTGGTCTTGCTCCTTGAAACTTGACAAAATAAAGTAGTTCTAAGTTCTTTCTTTGTGGTTTGTTTCCTCTTGAAATAGCCACAAGCAGAGACTGCGTAAAACACATTCATTGGAAAGGTGTGACAAGCTTCCAAAAAACTACTGGTTTTCGGAATACTTGGCAAATTTTTTTCATCCAATCTTGATGATCTCTGTGGTAATGATCAGTTCACTAAGTCCACTTAGCTGCCCAATATTCACTCGTCTAGGATGAAGTGTTCGTTACCAGTAACAGTTTGAGATTTTAGTTTTCAATCTATTTCCTCCTATATAGATAGATGTGTTTGGAAGTCTAAATCAAACACGGTTTGTGCTAGCTCCTTGAAACTTGACAAAATAAAGTACTTCTAAGTTGTGCCTTTGTGGTTTGTTTCCTCTTGAAATAGCCACAAGCAGAGACTGCGTCAAACACATTCATAGGAAAGGTGTGCGAAACTTCCAAAAAACTAATGGTTTTCTGAATACTCGGCAAATTTTTTTTCATCCGATCTTGATGATCTCTGTGGTAATGATCAGTTCACTAAGTCTTATATCTGCCCAATATTCACTCTTCTAGGTTGAAGCGATCATTCCCAATAACAGTTTGAATTTTTAGGTTTCACTCTGTTTTCTCCCATATAGATAGATGTGTTTGGAACTCTAAATCAAACACGGTATGTGCTAGCTCCTTGAAACTTGACAAAATAAAGTAGTTCTAAGTTCTATCTCTAAGGTTTGTTTCCTCTTGAAGTAACCCAACAGAGACTGCCGAAAGACACTTTCATTGGAAAGGTGTGCCAAGCTTCCAAAAAACTACAGGTTTTCTGAAACCTCGGCAAATATTTTTTCACCCAATCTAGATGATTCTCTGTGGTAATGATCAGTTAACTAAGTGCACTTAGCTGCCCAATTTTCACTCTTCTTGCTTGAACATTTCGTTTCCAGTAACACTTATTATTTTTAGGTTTCACTCTATTTCCTCCTGTATAGATAGATGTGTTTGGAAGTCTAAATCAAACACTGTTTGTGCTATCTCCTTGAAACTTGACAAAATAAGTATTTCTAAGTTATCTCTTTGTGGTTTGTATCCTCTTGAATTACCCCAAGCAGAGACTGCCGAAAGACACTTTCATTTCAATGGTATGCCAAGCTGCCACAAAACTACTGGTTTTCTGAAATCTCGGCAATTTTTTTTTCACCCCATCTTGATGAATCTCTGTCGTAATGATCAGATCAATAAGTCCGCTTAGCTGCCCAATTTTCATTCTCCTTGCTTGAAGCGTTCATTTCCAGTAAGACTTCGAATTTTTATGTTTCACTCTATTTCCTCCTATGTAGATAGATGTGTTTGGAAGTGTAAATCAAACACGGTTTGGCTGGCTTTTTGAAACTTCACAAAATAAAGTAGTTCTAAGTTCTGTCTTTGTAGTTTGTTTTCTCTTGAATTACCCCAAGCAGAGACTGCCGAAAGACACTTTCATTTCAAAGGTGTGCCAAACTTCCAAAAAAATACTGGTTTTCGGATATTTCGGCAAATATTTTTTCACCCAATGTATATGATTCTCTGTGGTAATGATCAGTTCACTAAGTCCACTTAGCTGTCCAATTTTCACTCTTCTTGCTTTAAGAGTTCATTTCCATTGACACTTAAAATTTTTAGGTTTCACTCTATTTCCTCCTATATAGATACATGTGTTTGGAAGTCTAAATCAAACATGGTTTGTGCTAACTCCTTGAAACTTGACAAAATAAAGTAGTTCTAAGGTCCGACTCTGAGGTTTGTTTCCTCTTGAAATAGCCACAAGCAGAGACTGTGTAAAACACATTCATTGGAAAGGTGTGCCAAGCTTCCAAGAAACTACTGGTTTTCTGAATACTCGGCAAATTTTTTTTCATCCGATCTTGATGATCTCTGTGGTAATGATCAGTTCACTAACTCCACTTAGCTGTCCAAAAGTCACTCTTCTAGGATGAAGCGTTCGTTACCAGTAACAGTTTGAGTTTTTAGGTTTCACTCTATTTCCTCCTATATAGATAGATGCGTTTGGAAGGCTAAATCAAACACGGTTTGTGCTAGCTCCTTGAAACTTGACAAAATAAAGTAGTTCTAAGTTCTTTCTTTGTGGTTTGTTTCCTCTTGAAATAGCCACAAGCAGAGACTGCGTAAAACACATTCATTGGAAAGGTGTGACAAGCTTCCAAAAAACTACTGGTTTTCGGAATACTTGGCAAATTTTTTTCATCCAATCTTGATGATCTCTGTGGTAATGATCAGTTCACTAAGTCCACTTAGCTGCCCAATATTCACTCGTCTAGGATGAAGTGTTCGTTACCAGTAACAGTTTGAGATTTTAGTTTTCACTCTATTTCCTCCTATATAGATAGATGTGTTTGGAAGTCTAAATCAAACACGGTTTGTGCTAGCTCCTTGAAACTTGACAAAATAAAGTACTTCTAAGTTGTGCCTTTGTGGTTTGTTTCCTCTTGAAATAGCCACAAGCAGAGACTGCGTCAAACACATTCATAGGAAAGGTGTGCGAAACTTCCAAAAAACTAATGGTTTTCTGAATACTCGGCAAATTTTTTTTCATCCGATCTTGATGATCTCTGTGGTAATGATCAGTTCACTAAGTCTTATATCTGCCCAATATTCACTCTTCTAGGTTGAAGCGATCATTCCCAATAACAGTTTGAATTTTTAGGTTTCACTCTGTTTTCTCCCATATAGATAGATGTGTTTGGAACTCTAAATCAAACACGGTATGTGCTAGCTCCTTGAAACTTGACAAAATAAAGTAGTTCTAAGTTCTATCTCTAAGGTTTGTTTCCTCTTGAAGTAACCCAACAGAGACTGCCGAAAGACACTTTCATTGGAAAGGTGTGCCAAGCTTCCAAAAAACTACAGGTTTTCTGAAACCTCGGCAAATATTTTTTCACCCAATCTAGATGATTCTCTGTGGTAATGATCAGTTAACTAAGTGCACTTAGCTGCCCAATTTTCACTCTTCTTGCTTGAACGGTTCGTTTCCAGTAACACTTATTATTTTTAGGTTTCACTCTATTTCCTCCTGTATAGATAGATGTGTTTGGAAGTCTAAATCAAACACTGTTTGTGCTAGCTCCTTGAAACTTGACAAAATAAGTATTTCTAAGTTATCTCTTTGTGGTTTGTATCCTCTTGAATTACCCCAAGCAGAGACTGCCGAAAGACACTTTCATTTCAATGGTATGCCAAGCTGCCACAAAACTACTGGTTTTCTGAAATCTCGGCAATTTTTTTTTCACCCCATCTTGATGAATCTCTGTCGTAATGATCAGTTCAATAAGTCCGCTTAGCTGCCCAATTTTCATTCTCCATGCTTGAAGCGTTCATTTCCAGTAAGACTTCGAATTTTTATGTTTCACTCTATTTCCTCCTATGTAGATAGATGTGTTTGGAAGTGTAAATCAAACACGGTTTGGCTAGCTTTTTGAAACTTCACAAAATAAAGTAGTTCTAAGTTCTGTCTTTGTAGTTTGTTTTCTCTTGAATTACCCCAAGCAGAGACTGCCGAAAGACACTTTCATTTCAAAGGTGTGCCAAACTTCCAAAAAAATACTGGTTTTCGGATATTTCGGCAAATATTTTTTCACCCAATGTATATGATTCTCTGTGGTAATGATCAGTTCACTAAGTCCACTTAGCTGTCCAATTTTCACTCTTCTTGCTTTAAGAGTTCATTTCCATTGACACTTAAAATTTTTAGGTTTCACTCTATTTCCTCCTATATAGATAGATGTGTTTGGAAGTCTAAATCAAACATGGTTTGTGCTAACTCCTTGAAACTTGACAAAATAAAGTAGTTCTAAGGTCCGACTCTGAGGTTTGTTTCCTCTTGAAATAGCCACAAGCAGAGACTGTGTAAAACACATTCATTGGAAAGGTGTGCCAAGCTTCCAAAAAACTACTGGTTTTCTGAATACTCGGCAAATTTTTTTTCATCCGATCTTGATGATCTCTGTGGTAATGATCAGTTCACTAACTCCACTTAGCTGTCCAAAAGTCACTCTTCTAGGATGAAGCGTTCGTTACCAGTAACAGTTTGAGTTTTTAGGTTTCACTCTATTTCCTCATATATAGATAGATGTGTTTGGATGTCTAAATCAAACACGGTTTGTGCTAACTCCTTTAAACTTGACAAAAAAAAGTACTTCTAAGTTCTGTATTTGTGGATTGTTTCCTCTTGAAATAGCCACAAGCAGAGACTGTGTAAAACACATTCATTGGAAAGGTGTGCCAAGCTTCCAAAAAACTACTGGTTTTCTGAATACTCGGCAAATTTTTTTTCATCCGAACTTGATGATCTCTGTGGTAATGATCAGTTCACTAAGTCCACTTAGCTGCCCAATATTCACTCTTCTAAGATGAAGCGTTCATTACCAGTAACAGTTTGAGTTTTTAGGTTTCACTCTATTTCCTCCTATATAGATAGATGTGTTTGGAAATCTAAATCAAACACGGTTTGTCCTAGCTTTTTGAAACTTGACTTAGTTCACTAAGTCCACTTAGCTGCCCAATTTTCACTCTTGCTTGAAGCGTTCATTTCCAGTAACACTTAGAATTTTTAGGTTTCAATCTATTTCCTCCCATATAGATAGATGTGTTTGGAAGTCTAAATCAAACACGGTTTGTGCTATCTCCTTGAAACTGGACAAAATAATGTAGTTCTAAGTTCTATCTTTATGGTTTGTTTCCTCTTGAAGTACCCCAACAGAGAGTGCCGAAAGACACTTTCATTTCTAAGGTGTGCCAAACCTCCAAAAAACTACTGGTTTTCTGAAATACGGGTAAATATTTTTTCAACCAATCTAGATGATTCTCTGTGGTAATGATCAGTTCACTAAGTCCACTTAGGTGCCCAATTTTCACTCTTCTTTCTTGAAGCATTCGTTTCCAGTAACACTTAAATTTTAGGTTTCACTCTATTTCCTCCTATATAGATAGATGTGTTTGGAAGTCTAAATCAAACATGGTATGTGCTAGCTCCTTGAAACTTGACAAAATAAAGTAGTTCTAACTTCTGTCTTTGTAGATTGTTTTCTCTTGAATTACCCCAAGCAGAGACTGCCCAAAGACACTTTCATTTCAAAGGTGTGCCAAACTTCCAAAAAAATACTGGTTTTCGGATATTTCGGCAAATATTTTTTCACCCAATGTATATGATTCTCTGTGGTAATGATCAGTTCACTAAGTCCACTTAGCTGTCCAATTTTCACTCTTCTTGCTTTAAGAGTTCATTTCCATTGACACTTAAAATTTTTAGGTTTCACTCTATTTCCTCCTATATAGATAGATGTGTTTGGAAGTCTAAATCAAACATGGTTTGTGCTAACTCCTTGAAACTTGACAAAATAAAGTAGTTCTAAGGTCCGACTCTGAGGTTTGTTTCCTCTTGAAATAGCCACAAGCAGAGACTGTGTAAAACACATTCATTGGAAAGGTGTGCCAAGCTTCCAAAAAACTACTGGTTTTCTGAATACTCGGCAAATTTTTTTTCATCCGATCTTGATGATCTCTGTGGTAATGATCAGTTCACTAACTCCACTTAGCTGTCCAAAAGTCACTCTTCTAGGATGAAGCGTTCGTTACCAGTAACAGTTTGAGTTTTTAGGTTTCAATCTATTTCCTCCTATATAGATAGATGCGTTTGGAAGGCTAAATCAAACCCGGTTTGTGCTAGCTCCTTGAAACTTGACAAAATAAAGTAGTTCTAAGTTCTTTCTTTGTGGTTTGTTTCCTCTTGAAATAGCCACAAGCAGAGACTGCGTAAAACACATTCATTGGAAAGGTGTGACAAGCTTCCAAAAAACTACTGGTTTTCGGAATACTTGGCAAATTTTTTTCATCCAATCTTGATGATCTCTGTGTTAATGATCAGTTCACTAAGTCCACTTAGCTGCCCAATATTCACTCGTCTAGGATGAAGTGTTCGTTACCAGTAACAGTTTGAGATTTTAGTTTTCACTCTATTTCCTCCTATATAGATAGATGTGTTTGGAAGTCTAAATCAAACACGGTTTGTGCTAGCTCCTTGAAACTTGACAAAATAAAGTACTTCTAAGTTGTGCCTTTGTGGTTTGTTTCCTCTTGAAATAGCCACAAGCAGAGACTGCGTCAAACACATTCATAGGAAAGGTGTGCCAAGGTTCCAAAAAACTACTGGTTTTCTGAATACTCGGCAAATTTTTTTTCATCCGATCTTGATGATCTCTGTGGCAATGATCAGTTCACTAAGTCCACTTAGCTGACCAATATTCACTCTTCTAAGTTGAAGCGTTCGTTACCAGTAACAGTTTGAGTTTTTAGGTTTCACTCTATTTCCTCCTATATAGATAGATGTGTTTGGAATGCTAAATCAAACACGGTTTGTGCTAGCTCCTTGAAACTTGACAAAATAAAGTAGTTCTAAGTTCTTTATTTGTGGTTTCTTTCCTCTTGACATAACCACAAGCAGAGAGTGCGTAAAACACATTCATTGGAAAGGTGTGCGAAACTTCCAAAAAACTAATGGTTTTCTGAATACTCGGCAAATTTTTTTTCATCCGATCTTGATGATCTCTGTGGTAATGATCAGTTCACTAAGTCTTCTTATCTGCCCAATATTCACTCTTCTAGGTTGAAGCGATCATTCCCAATAACAGTTTGAATTTTTAGGTTTCACTCTGTTTTCTCCCATATAGATAGATGTGTTTGGAACTCTAAATCAAACACGGTATGTGCTAGCTCCTTGAAACTTGACAAAATAAAGTAGTTCTAAGTTCTATCTCTAAGGTTTGTTTCCTCTTGAAGTAACCCAACAGAGACTGCCGAAAGACACTTTCATTGGAAAGGTGTGCCAAGCTTCCAAAAAACTACAGGTTTTCTGAAACCTCGGCAAATATTTTTTCACCCAATCTAGATGATTCTCTGTGGTAATGATCAGTTAACTAAGTGCACTTAGCTGCCCAATTTTCACTCTTCTTGCTTGAACGGTTCGTTTCCAGTAACACTTATTATTTTTAGGTTTCACTCTATTTCCTCCTGTATAGATAGATGTGTTTGGAAGTCTAAATCAAACACTGTTTGTGCTAGCTCCTTGAAACTTGACAAAATAAGTATTTCTAAGTTATCTCTTTGTGGTTTGTATCCTCTTGAATTACCCCAAGCAGAGACTGCCGAAAGACACTTTCATTTCAATGGTATGCCAAGCTGCCACAAAACTACTGGTTTTCTGAAATCTCGGCAATTTTTTTTTCACCCCATCTTGATGAATCTCTGTCGTAATGAACAGTTCAATAAGTCCGCTTAGCTGCCCAATTTTCATTCTCCTTGCTTGAAGCGTTCATTTCCAGTAAGACTTCGAATTTTTATGTTTCACTCTATTTCCTCCTATGTAGATAGATGTGTTTGGAAGTGTAAATCAAACACGGTTTGGCTAGCTTTTTGAAACTTCACAAAATAAAGTAGTTCTAAGTTCTGTGTTTGTAGTTTGTTTTCTCTTGAATTACCCCAAGCAGAGACTGCCGAAAGACACTTTCATTTCAAAGGTGTGCCAAACTTCCAAAAAAATACTGGTTTTCGGATATTTCGGCAAATATTTTTTCACCCAATGTATATGATTCTCTGTGGTAATGATCAGTTCACTAAGTCCACTTAGCTGTCCAATTTTCACTCTTCTTGCTTTAAGAGTTCATTTCCATTGACACTTAAAATTTTTAGGTTTCACTCTATTTCCTCCTATATAGATAGATGTGTTTGGAAGTCTAAATCAAACATGGTTTGTGCTAACTCCTTGAAACTTGACAAAATAAAGTAGTTCTAAGGTCCGACTCTGAGGTTTGTTTCCTCTTGAAATAGCCACAAGCAGAGACTGTGTAAAACACATTCATTGGAAAGGTGTGCCAAACTTCCAAAAAACTACTGGTTTTCTGAATACTCGGCAAATTTTTTTTCATCCGAACTTGATGATCTCTGTGGTAATGATCAGTTCACTAAGTCCACTTAGCTGCCCAATATTCACTCTTCTAAGATGAAGCGTTCATTACCAGTAACAGTTTGAGTTTTTAGGTTTCACTCTATTTCCTCCTATATAGATAGATGTGTTTGGAAATCTAAATCAAACACGGTTTGTGCTAGCTTTTTGAAACTTGACTTAGTTCACTAAGTCCACTTAGCTGCCCAATTTTCACTCTTGCTTGAAGCGTTCATTTCCAGTAACACTTAGAATTTTTAGGTTTCAATCTATTTCCTCCCATATAGATAGATGTGTTTGGAAGTCTAAATCAAACACGG